>NW_007360324.1:2630702-2854593 GCF_000271585.1 Trametes versicolor FP-101664 SS1
AGGTAGTGTGGGACTTACTCTTCAGTCTGTGAGAGAACGACTGAAGAGCAGAGGCCTGCAGAGTCCTCCTTATATACTACTGGGGAGGACGATGAGTAAGCGTATAAGAAGAGAGCATGTGACGTCCAGAGGACGCTGACTGAGCGATGAGTAACGCTGAGTAAGGGAGCATAATCGACATAAGGTCAGATAGTCCATGGCTGAGTAATGCGAGTAATCCGGACGCTGTCTAGAATAGTCCGGAACATCGTAGAACGTACCAGAATCATGTGGAGGGATGGCAGGATGCCAAGTAAGTACAGAACAAAAGAATGTACGTATATGGTAAGTAGGAAAGTCCATGCTGGCGTATGGTAGACGCACAGCCACTATCACTGCCACTCCCGGTCCGGCACAGCCGTAGACACAGAAGTTCAACATGTCCATCTTTTTGATAGTCCAGTAGGACACGCGACACTGACGACTTGGTCCTCAAAGATGTCGAGAAACGACCAAGCAACAACAACGCGCAACAACGCGCAACAACACGCAACGCGCAACGACACAACGCCGCAGAGCAATCAAAAGTCACGCGCAGCGGTTTTTGAGAGGTATACTCGACAGCTAGGGTGATGATGCAGAGATAGGATGAGCGCGGAGGCAGAGACTTGACGACAGGCTGAGGGCTGAGGGTAAGTCGCTGGGCTGGGCAAGGTGCGGGCAGCCAGTTTTGCCCTGGGAGTATCAGGGTCCCGCATGTCCCTGGCGGATCACTGCAGTCAAGACGCTTGCTCTCAAAGCTTGGATTAAGAGTGTACATAAATCACCGGATGGTAGTGCAAGGGACAGTCAATAAGCGGTACTGAGCGCTGAGCATCGGACTCTACAACAAGAATGCGGAGCGCCAAATATAGAAAGAAGAAGGCAATCGGCGTCTCGGAAATTAAGCTCAATGCGAGGGCGTCATAGCCCACTCCAAAGTATGAACTACTATCCCTTGCCAGCTCCTGAACTCGCTCGTCCCTGAACCCGCACTGCTCTTGCAAAGAGACCGAAACACATCTGCTGGAGCTGAAATCGCACAGGGTCAAACAGAATTCAAGAAGTCAAAACCACGCTGCTGAAATTGTATGTTTTGTCCGCGACGAATACTTTTGTCCGCGGGATCCCCTCATATGACGACAGGCCTGTAAGGAAATTCGCAAAATTCCATATATACACATGAATTTATCTGCTCACGACGTAGTCTACCGAGAGGTAGTTGCCGCAGTTAGAGGGAACGTCGATTGCGGATCCTGGTCGCCGTCGGGAAGATTAGGGGTAGTCAGAGTTATGAGGGGATCCCGTGGACAAAAAAACCCGGAGCGGACAAAATTGAAATCTCGACTTGGGGAGTGCATTTAAGTTTCGGAGCTTGAATTCAAATGTCGGTTTGTATTTCGAACTCGAACTTGAGTCGATAGCTTGCGGTTGGCGCTGCACAAACTAGACCTGAGTGAGTACATTAGGTATGTTGATCTCTCACGTTGTCATTCACGACTACCACATGGCGGGGGGGCCATGCTGCCGACGTAGGCCGACGTAGTGCCGAAGGCTCCCAAGGGCGCGCGAGCGCTTACTCCGCCGCCATTACCCTATACGGTAAGACTCCCGCCACCCCCGCCACCACTCGCTCGGCGGACTCCTCTACTACAGGTTCTGCATGTACTGCGTTTATTATTGTTGAAGGAAGTGCAAGTAACAGTAAAGCACGATATGCATTTTATTTGATGTTCATATCATCACTGACTTGATGTAGAGCGTCGAGGTCTGCCAATGGCTAAGAAAGTAGTAACAATATGGTTTCCAAGTTCTTCTTCCCGTCGCGTCGCTTCCACATCCATGTAGAACCATAAGTAGAGTCATTCGACTAGATTGAAAGCCATCAGCGTGAGTTATACAAGATGCATCCAGCCAGGGAAGCCTGGAGCTTGGCATACGAGCACAAATTCGCGGTGGCACGCTGCTGCGAAGCTCCAAAAATGTCATAAAATACTTCGTTACATAATTTAGGAATTGCTATACAGATTTGAGCGATGTCCAAACATACGAGCATTACCCGCATCGTCATCCGCCTCGAAGGCGATCATACAGTAAGTGCCTATTCCCATACAGTGCGGCGGAGTGAGCTGCGGCGTAGCTCACGCAAATTGGCAAATTTCTGCTTCAAAAGTTTCAGGGGGTTATATATAATGTATATACATAGTACGCGATACTCGCGCAGAGGTCGCGAACAAGAACGGTCGAGTGCACATCCTGGCACGTCCCGAACGCACCTTCGGCGCGCGCGACGATCCCCGGGCAACCCTGGACCGTATGTATGGCACGCGCAGCTACCCGTTTTGCATTGTACTGTCAAGGCACTTGATATAAAAATATCTCCGGTGACGATACTAGGTGAATGTCCCTCGTGCTGGTGGTGCATGCAAGGTCCATGGTTAGTACTACACGGTGCATGGGCGTGTGCTCAAACTGGCACTGTTCCGCTCATATCTCGGCCAGTTTGTGACGCCTGATAGTGGGATAAACTACATTGCATGCAGAGATTCCGCTTATTTCAGATCCAATACTGAACGTTGCCGTCGAGGACTTATGCTGCACTCTATCCTGCTACAAACGAGTTAAATGCGCTCTGTTGATGCATATCTACTGGCGTACATGCATTAACGATCTTTGTGGCTTCTGAACAAACCTTCTAAGTAGCCCTTATTATATCTCGCTAATATAGCATACTCTCGCAGAGGTGAAGGCTATGAGGGCCGCTGTATTCGTACGGGAAGTCACCCAAAGAGTTCTGTCGGAGTGGCCCGCTCCCTGGGCGGGCAGTGGCAGTGCCGTTGGGCGCTTGGTGTGCGCCGAGCGCCCGTGTGGGAAATTCGAATCTCAGATTTGAGATCTCAAGTTTCAAAATCCAGTTCGAAGTTGAACTCCGAAAGTGAAGTGCATTACTGAGATTAAATGTCTTGTTCGAAGTGCGGAATACTTTATGTCCACGGATGTCCCTCATACAGAGTTGCGATTTTGAGGGGATTTTGGGACGATTCGACGACACGATTCTGGAGGCGATTTCGAGCTCAGAATCGCGATTTTGGCAGAATCGAGCAGAATCGCAGAAGCGCCTCCGGAGGAGCTTCTGCAGTGAGAATCGGATTCTGGCCTCTGCGATTCTGTCCTCCGTCCGCCCTCGCCTACCTTTCCCGCGCTAAGCCCACGCTAAGTGTCCATATCCGTGCGAATTGTTGGTATCATGGGCGCGATAACTCCAAATGCTATTACACGGCGAGCGCTTGCGACCGAAATCATCTGCTGTGAACGAGTTGTACGAGCCTCCATGACGTCTCTACTCAGCAGAACACTTTTTGAACTATTTTGGTCGCCGGATACACCACTTGGGGTCTGAAATATGTGCTAGTATGTTCTCAATCGCGTGGGCTGACTGCTCGACAGAATTTACGGCTTTCCGGGCTCAGAAAGCCAACAAGTTTATCTCAGAATCAGGCTCAAAATCGTGTCTGCAAACGGGGTGGTCAGGGTACGACGAGATTCTGAGAGGATTCAGATACCAGAATCCGCTCAGAATCCTCATCAAAATCTCTGCGTAATCGAGAACTCTGACTACCCCAGCATGCAATCCCGAATCCCCGCTAAAAGCAGGATTGACTCTCCGACTGAAGCACTCATCAGAAAGCGAGCGCTCGTTTGCTCCCGGTATTCAAATATTGGAATCGCGCAGGCTTCCAACATCTGCAAGCTTTGCGCACGCTTCATACTTGAATCCAGTAGATCTGACCGTCGTATACGCACACAGGTTGGGCCTCTTCGGGACTTGACTGTGCTCGCTATCTCTTCATGGATATTCGCCACGAGCTAGTCCAGCCAGCGTCCCTCAAGCTTTGCAGCCGCTGCTGCGCGCCCGAATCCGTCACCCTACGGTTGAAGGCGTGCTCAGGATGTCTTGCCGTGATGTACTGCAGTAGAGCTTGTCAAAAGGCTTCTTGGTCAGAACACAAGTGAGTAGACACAGCAGTTCAGACCGTTGCTGCAGATCTAGAGTCCGTGCTTACCATAATCTCGGACAGGACCATATGCCGTTTCATGCAGGATAACGCCCGTGAAGAGGGCGGCCGCGAAGATCAGGGGTTCCTCATTCGTGCTCTGGGCTACGAAACCAAACTCGCTTTCATATGTGCCCAGAACGACTGGATCAGAGCTCATAACTGGGCGTTCAAGACATATGTACAAGTATCGATACTCCTCCACGGGCGTGTCGATTCAGAGTACATCAAGGATCCCCCGGACTATCTCCTGTTCTGTCACCTCGATCACTCCCCGACACCGATCGTATCTGTCCCACCCGCGGACCGTAATCCTTCCGAAACCTTCACGCTGCGCAGGACAGAGCCGCTCCGGTACATGAAAGTCGATGCTTTCAAGGTGTCGGATCCGCTGCACGCGGAAGCATGGGAGCAGCTGGCAGCGGAGCAGGAGCTCACGGCGCGCGAGGCGCGAGATCGCTGGAAGCGCGCCTACGTTACCACCTTCCCCGTGATCATTGTCGTGGAAGAGGTTTCGCAGATCCGGTGGATGCATGTCCCCGTCGTTCGCACCCACACGCCTCTGCCTCGCCTGAATATTCAGCAGATCGCCATACTGGAAGACGTCGAGCTGCTCTGCCGCCGCAGCCTCACTTCTGGCTGCAGTTTTCCCCTCCGGTGTCTCCAGGGCCTCGACAGGAGTTTCCTCGGGCTTCCCCTGCCTGGACGATTCGTAAAGGACAAGATTTGGCTCTGGGAGCCCCTCTTCACGGACTGGGATGAATACTCGCCGGCTAGCGGAGAATATGAAGACCTACATGCAGTGCTCAAGGATAACCCGAGGACCAAGCTCGGTGCTGAGGAGCTTCTTCTAGGCCTGCTCAATATATGAGCAAGTGGCCGCATATCTCGGTCAGTTTCGCATGCAATTGAAGTACGGTGGTTGACCGTTGATATGCACAGGTCGAGCCTCTACGCATGGCGTTCACATGGCTTTTCGATGCAGGCATCGACCTCGGAGAGATCACGAATATCATGACATAACCCCAAATCTGCGTGCCACCTGGAATTCCTGTCGCTTTTTTTACCCACCATACAGGACAGCGCCACCACGAACTCGTATTGGCCACGTGTATGAGCTTTCATATGTATACATCGACTTACTACTACAGACACGATGATGTCATGGTGTCGCGCGAACGTCAACCTGGATGTAGACACGGTCCGGACAACCACTCCTTGAACAATAACCATCATCACCACGGTGAGTGCCAGCTCTAAGTCCCTCCGCGTGCTCCGTCCTTGCACATATTCACGCATTCACAGCTCTCCGATTTCTGATATGCCTCAGAGGAGACCCCTAAATGTCACAAGTGCCGTGAATCACCTCAAGACGGCAGCAAACTACGAAAATGCGGCGGTTGCACCGGTATCCTATATTGCAGCAAGCAATGCCAGAAAGCCGCATGGCCAGCTCACAAGTCAGTCTCAGGTCCCCAACCGAACCCAGAGGCGTGCACTCACACTCCTGCCCAGGGTATTCTGCCTCCACATCGCCGACACCGCGCGGGACTTCTCGCTCAGCGACCACGAAGTGCAGCGCTTCGGCTACGCGTCCGCCGCCGCCATGACGCGGACGATGTCGGAGTTCATAACGGCCCACACGTGGGCCTTCGACACAACCGTCGAAGTGCAAACCCTCCTCCAGAACGGGACCGCGATGGACCTGTGCACGGGCCCCCAGCAGCTCTACCTCATCGAGCTCGCCTGCGCGGACGGCCCCGCGGTGCCCCGCGGCGCGCGCAACCCCCGCCGGCGCATTCACGGTCGCGAAGCACGGGTTCATGCCCCTCACGGAGTTCTTCCGCACGGACGACGCGCCGAACGCGGCGCAGACGCACGCGGCGTTCATGCAGGAGTTCCGCATGACGCACGCGGCGCTCGGCGCGCAGAACTACCCGCTCTACGCCGGGCTGATGCCCGTCATGTTCGAGCTTGGGGGCGTCCTCGTGCACCTCTCGCGGCGCGTGCCCGTCTACCGCCCCCCGCGCGCGCTCCCGCTCGACGCGGTCACGACGGCCGCGCTCGGGGACCTGGTGCGCCTCTGCGTGGGCAGCATCAACGGCGGCGCGCCGCTGGGCAACGTCGACTCCGAACGGCCGCATCTGGCGGTCCCGGGGCAGTTCGTGCGGCGCGACGGGAAGTGGGCGTGGACGTGCCAGTTCAAGAGTTGGGCGCAGTACCACGAGGCGGCGGGGCGGGCGAACGGTGGCGTGCTGGAGATGGTGAAGGAGCTGCAGTTTGGGTGGGCCCCGGAAGGTTTGATGGATGTGTATGCCAAGGAGGATGAGTCGTGCTAGTGCCACGGCGACACGATGTCATTCTTGTTTGTACGCCATATCTCGTTGTATCTGCGATACGATGTAGTGATTCATAGAGATTATACCGCAGGATGAGGTAGAGATACCCACCATCCCTGACGCTACTATACAATGTCCCCCCGAACTCGAACTTCGGAGATAGAGGTGGGGGTCGTCTAGCATGTGCGGGATGGGCATTAGGAGGCTCTCAGTGACAGGCGCAGTTCTAAACTCCTGGATGCGGCAGAGAGTTCGAAGCCTCAGGGCCTGTGAGATGTTGGTGGCGGCGATGAGCCCACGGCCGTCGGATCGCATTGGGACATGTGGAAGGAAGTTGGTCGTGCTTTGACAATGAGGAGTCGAGCCCAGCAAGTGGAGGTACGTCGACTGTCAACACTGAGCGGTACCCCGCACCGCAACGGCTGCATTTGGCGGTCTTTATATCCCTCGCGGGTGCACCCCAGAGCCGCAAAAGAAGCACGCCACCGTTCGTGGGAGTAGAGAGCCCTCGTATACCCGCTTGGTGTCCGTCCTCAGTAGCAAGGCGGGACCGTGTAGCATCACTCTGATCACCTATCTGGTGAAACTGAAGGAGAATAAGCGAACTATTGTGCGTGTACAACATGAAGCATACCGATACCACGATATATGCGTCCAGACTGTTTATCTTTCACATCCGTCCGTGGTGTGACGCAATACAAGTGGTAGTCTCGCCCTCGCGGTATGACACATATTGGGTGACATTCACGGGATAGTACAATCACTGGTGTTACAGAGTCCCAAGGCGCATGCAGCCTATCCGACGCGCTGACCCACGCAAGATTTGATCGGGGGGGGGGGTAGAGGGATGTGATCACTGAGCACGAGGGATAGGGAGGCGGCTTGCATTGGCGAGGCGTTCAGCACTTGCACTCGCTGGCCTTGCAGCCGCAACTAGAAGAGAAGGTGAGTGACCAAGCCCTCTTCAATGTGGGTGATGCTTACGCCTCGCCGCAGCTGCAGGAGTCGAGGCCGCAAGCGGCGGCGTTCTTCGGGGGGTTGGTGGTCTACATAGGAGCACACCGGTGGTCAGCACTTGCAATGGGGGGGTAAGGGCGAGCCGTGGGCACGTACGGAGAACATGATGAAGAGTTGAGAGGTGAGGTGAGTGGTAGATGAGCTTTGGAGTTATGAAATGGTGGACTGGAGGAGCTCCTTGGTCGTCGAGGAGCCCAGCTTATATCCCCCCAGGCCTGATCGGAGCGCCCACTTGCCTCGTACTTCGCTACAGTCGTCCCGAAAGGCAACCGATTGAGTAAGTTCGCTCAGCTGCGCGATTTTTTGGATGTGGGACTTTTTTGGATACGCGATTTTTCGGATGTGGGATTTTCTGGACGCGCGACTTTCTGGACGTGGGGAAACACTGTCAGCCAGCCTTCCGCCTCCCACTGCATTCATATTGCCGTAAACTTCATATCTACTAGTGACACCGTAACTCACATATCAGTATATACACATACATCAACAGAAATGCAGCCGCTCACCCCACCACCAGAGGTAGCCTGAGCGGGCGGGGACTTACGCCCAGCCAACTTCGTCCATGTAGGCGACGACAGATGAGGCAGATAAACCCCCCGACCCTGTTCGCCAGCGTTGCTGTACAATATACCTCCAAATAATTACCAAGCATCCACCAGCGTGCGCACGCGCACGCCGCGGAGCCCAAAGCCACGATCCGGCGGGGGTCGAGGTGCGCTTCCGCCACTGGCAGGATCTGAGCACATCGCCCCGCCCAAGATCAGATCATCGTGCGACGAACGACACAATGCACGGCCGCACGGGTCCCCCTCGTGGCGGCCTACCGCGGCATCCGCCCGCGACGGGGCGAGGCTGCAATAGGGTGAGATGGCGCGATGTCCGGGGTCGCGGGAGACACGAGCGCGAGCGCGAGTGGCACGCGCCGGAGACTCGGAGGACGATCGATTATCGGAGGACGCGGCGCTGTCGAAAACGAGATCTGCTCGCGGGGATAGAAGTGGGAGTGGCTGACAGGTGTGCGGTGTGCGTTAGAAGGCTGTCCACGTCGCTGCGTTCTCTGCGGCTCGGGGTGGTAGGTGAGCGGCCTCGAGGTCTGTGAGCGGCGACGATCCCACTGCGGTTGGATCGCTTTGGAGGGGCAGTTGCCGCGTCTTGACAATCGAAGGGCCAAGCCCACCACATAGAGGTACGTAGACCGCCGACATAGCGTGTTGAGCGGTACTCCGGGTGCGGCGGTCTGCATTTGGTAGCACTTCTATCCTTTGTGAACGCGTCCCCGAGCCGCAAAAGGGGAAAGCCACGGCTCGTGGGAGCAGGGGGGCGTGAATGCTGACTTGGGGAGGCCACACGACCTACGAAGCGCAAGAAGGGCCAGAAGGCACGCAGCTAGAGAGGCCAGGGCGCGCACTCGTGTTCTGTCGAGAAGACGCGGTCAAAGGAAGGCCATGCATTGTGAGGTGGGGCGTCCTGTACGTACTTGGTACGTACTCGACTTTGTGCCACAGCTGGCCGCACGTTTATCTCGATCTGAACTCCGGCGGTTCGGATATGAACGTGGAAAGCGGTGGGTGGCAAGGGTGTGGTGAACAACGGAAGTGGGATTCGAGGACACGGTAAGCTAGGCGTCGGCTGAACGCTCTGCCCTCGCTGGTATCCGCAGCCATCCGAATGCCATACAGGGGTGGCCAGAAGGGGAAAGAAGGTCTTCGTCGTATTGCGCTGCTGCCAGTGGACCCGGCTGGTTGAAACGCGTTCAGCGAGAGGAAGTCAGGAAGAGGAGGAAAGACCCTCCGACACCCGCCTCACCTGATCATGGTGTGAGTCCCGCTACGATATTCCCTCGAGCAGCGAGCTTGGGTGGACCGGACACGCCCTCGGAAAAGAGGTGTCCTCATCTCGACGTAAAAGGGGGTAGCGTGTTGTTTGACAGCGACCTCTCTCGGCGTCACCCCCCGGCAGAGAACAGAAGGATCGACTGTACGCCAAGACCGAGCGCGTACGACGAAGTTACGACCTAAACTTTGAGCTAGAGAAGAGGACCGCGTGGAGGCTCTCTTTACGTTTAGGTCGAGCCATGTGTAGATTCCTGATGACTAGGCGTGATACGGTATCCACGACCGCCAAAGGTTTGAGCTACTGCACACCGCGGTGAAATTTTGGATGCGATGAGTCAAATAAGAGGCATGAAACGGGCATTGAATACGCACGATGTTGGACTCGGAAGTGTGTCGAGAGACTCCAGGCACGGTAAAGACCGGTATAAGGACTTGAGCGCGATCGCAGCTAGCAGAATATACATCGAAGCTCGGATTTACGAACCTCCGTGTACTGCGAAAGTCTGTTCTACGGCGGGTACGACGCACCGTTGATCGTTGGGCTGTGGCGATGGTGTGCACATACACGCCCATGGATAATTGCAGCAAAGGTGGACATGTGTAGAGTTCATGGACATCAGATGGTTCCTGGTCAGAAGCCACAGAGTGACAGAGAGTGCAGGGGAGAAAGCGGGGTGGGTGGGACAGTGAGCTGCGTCTTGAGATAGTTGGGCGGCCGTAACGGTCAGAGACAAGCATGGATAGAAGGGCCGTATACGTAGAAGATAACGGGTAGCATTGATGGTACACATCTCCCGAAGATGAAGCAGAAGGTCAAGAGTGTTGTGTCAGACACCAAGCCGAGAGTCGCAGTGGAAGAGGGAGGAGGAAAAAGCAAAGGCCGGCGAAATCGGAAGGCCGCGATGGGGGGTCAGCGCACGTGACCGCGAAGGGGGCGAGCGGAATAGACGCCTGCGTTGCGCCATCTGGAGGGATCTGCATCGGTCACACCGTGCTCGATTTGCTGAGCGACTGCGAACGCGGGGCTTACACAGACGCGTCTGTCTGACTTATCCACTAGTCCTTTCACACCGCACATAGGGCCGGCCCTATAACTACCTCGCCGTCCTGGCTTCCCTATCGATCGTCCGACGCCTCTCTCCTCCCTCCTCCACCATAGCGTCCCGTCGCCTCCTCCAGGTCCGTTCGTGCTTCTCCGCCAAGCGCCCCCAACTCACCCGGAGTTGCCCAGATTACCCGCGCATTATCCACAGACAGTGCAGTAGCAAGGATGCCTCCCGTAACGAAACCCGGTCTGGACAAATATGACGTCGTCTTCATCGGAGGCGGAAGTGGTGGTGTCGCAGGCTCGGTGAGTACACACTTGGTTTGATGTATGCGCGTGTACACCTCCGCGTTCGTCCGCCGCTGGCGGGAACGCATCCTCTGGCCAATATAGGATCGACCCTCTCGCATGCCGGGACATCGTTCCTTGATTGCTCACCATGGCAAATTACCCCCGCCGCCCGCTGCGTCACCTCCTTGTCTATATCCCGCATTTCCAGTCTTCGCGCGCATAGTGTTAGCGGGCGAGCTTCGTCACCGTTGACAAAAGCTGGGTTTTGAGAGGGGCTGGACGGGCGCGCGCGAGGATTTCGTGTCCGAAGTCCGCGTAGCATGACGTCAGTCATCTAGATCTCTATCTTCACAAATACAACCGGCACATATACACGTACGGTCAGACTGTGATACTGACAAATTGTTCAGCGTAGAGCTGCGTCTTATGGCGCGAAGGTCGCCCTGATTGAGGCGACCGAGAAGCTTGGCGGCACCTGCGTCAACGTCGGTACGTCCTTACAAACCACGTCGCCAGAGTATCGCTCACCCCACATTCTTTGTCAGGATGCGTGCCCAAGAAAGTAAGCAGTTGTCCACCGCGCAACACAACGCCGTGCCTTACCCGCCCCCCATAGATCATGTGGCACGCCGCGGACATCGCAGAGAAGATCCGCCACGCCGAAGGGTACCAGTTCAAGGGCCCCGGCATCGGCGCGCCGCAGTTCGACTGGAAGACATTCAAGCCGCTGCGCGACGCGTACATCCGGCGCCTGAACGGCATCTACGACAACAACGTCGCGAAGGAGGGCGTCGAGCTGCACCACGGCCGCGCGCGCGTGCTCTCGCCCTCGTCCGTGCAGGTCACGCGCCCGGACGGCTCCACGTACACGCTCAACACCGCGCGCGTCGTCGTCGCCACCGGGGGCCGCCCGACGGTCCCGCGCGAGGAGCAGATCCCGGGCGCAGGTCTTGGGATTAACTCGGACGGGTTCTTCGACCTCGCGGAGCAGCCGAGGCGCGTCGCGGTCGTCGGCGCGGGGTACATCGCGGTCGAGCTCGCGGGCGTGCTGCACACGCTCGGGAGCGAGGTCACGATGCTCATCCGGGGCGAGACCGTCCTGCGCACGTTCGACCCCGTCATTGGGGAGACGCTCACGAAGTGGATGAAGCACACCGGCATCAACTTCCGCCACGGCGCGCACGTGAAGAAGGTCGAGGGCACGCCGGGCCAGGAGCTCACGGTCCATCTCGAGGACGGCGAGACGCTCAAGGTGGACACGCTCATCTGGGCGATCGGCCGGCACGCGAACACGGAGGACCTAGGCCTCGAGGAGCTCGGGGTGAAGCTCGACAAGCACGGGAATGTCGTCGTGGACGAGTACCAGGAGACGGGGGTGCCCGGGGTGCTTGCGCTGGGCGACGTTGCGGGCAAGGCGCTGCTCACGCCCGTCGCGATTGCGGCGGCGCGCAGGCTGGCGAACAGGCTGTATGGCCCGGAGAAGTTCAAGCAGGACAAGTTGAACTATGATGACATCCCTACCGTCGTCTTCTCGTACGTGGTCTTGCTTTCTGATATCTTGAGAGAGGCTAATTGGAACTTGTACCAGCCACCCCACCATTGGCACGGTCGGCCTCACAGAGCCCGAAGCGCGCAAGAAGTAAGAAGTAGAGCGCGCGGAAGGAGGACTTGTCTGTGGGGCGGGTCAGCGTGAAGGGAAGGGGGAAGAGAGGGGAGGGGATGGGATGGGGGAGGGGGAGGGGGAGGGGGAGGGGGACGTACAGATCTTGACGTTGTCGTCGCCGCGATGATCCCGGAGGAGCACAAGGAGCCGACGGTGCACAAGCTCGTGTGCGTCGGACCCGAGGAGCGCGTCGTCGGCATCCACATCATCGGGCTCGGCTCGGACGAGATCATGCAGGGCTTCGGCGTCGCCGTCAAGATGGGCGCGACGAAGCAGGACCTCGACGACACCGTCGCGATCCACCCCACGTCTGCCGAGGGTGCGTCTGCTTTTTCCTTTGCGTCTATGTTTGGTTTGAGGCTGACGTGGGGGCCGCGCAGAGCTGGTCACGATGCGGTGAGCATTAGAGTTCGACGTTCCCGGATGCGGATGGCGGAAGTTCGGTCGCAAGCAAGTGTACCAGTAGACAAGAGGCTCTTTTATGATAGTATTTACCACACCCTTCACACTCTCACACGCAAGGATCGGAAGCGTTTCGCAAGGGTTGCATTGAACGAATCGACAAACGAATAAACTGAAACGTACAGTAAGGTAAGGGCAGGAACAGGCAGGAACGGGAAGCGAAGAGGGTACTGCACGCCGGTTGTGCCTGACGCACAACCGAACCGAGGTACACCTCCAGGGGAATGGAAGTCGACAGTGCAGCCGAGCAAAGTCGGGCACACGCAATAAAATAGGCATAATCGAATATACGGGACGGGACACGCGGGCGGATGTGATTGCGAAAGGGGTCTCTCGAGTTGCGATATGGTGCAAAAGGAGCACGACTACGACGAGTACGGGGCAGGCGGCGAAGAGTGGAGGGAAGGGAGAAGGGAGAAGAGGCGATCCAAGATCCTATATCCACAGGGAAGCAGAAGTGCGACGGGGCGAGACGGGAACTATGTATATTGTACACGAACTAAACGACGATCCGATGCGGTATATGTGCAGACGAGACGGGATGGGTAGGGGGCGAGCAGTAACGGTGCGCAAACGGGATCGGGAGGGGTGCAGGTAATGGACAAAGGGCGAAATGGGGTTGTGTGTTCGGATGGGGGAGGATGTGAGGGGACGGTGCTGGATGGCGATGCGAGATATTATACTGGTACGAGCTTAGACGCCGCCGCGGGTGCGCGGTGACTAGAGCCTGGAGGCGGGCCATACGGTACAATCATGGGCGGGGTGTACGATATGGACAGTGGAGCAGAGGGCGCGCGGTCGCCCCGAAGGGCAACGGCGCGCGAATTGGGCGGAAGAGGAAAATGAGAATAAACGAAGGGCGGCTGAAGGAGCGCGGTACGCGGCGGCCACGGGGTGCCTATGCGTTTTTGGGTACAGATCGAGACGGGGGGACAGGACGCACACAGGGTGTGGTCCGCCCATTACTGCATGGCATGGATGCATGAGGTAGACATAGGAGTGGTGCGGGGAGCATGAGCGACGAGTGTGGGGAGCGAATATGCACAGCGAAGACGAATGGGGGTTGGCTGGGTCGACATGCAGTCGGCAACGTGTGGAGTTATACAGTCGCGCCGCGGAAGGAGGGGGAAGGCGATGCACATGCGTCCAGCGGCGATACAGCGGGTGGGAGAGTGGTGTTGGAAATACAAAGCTAGGCGGCGGAGGAGATGAAGGCGGGGCGAGCAGGAGACGGGGAGCCGGGGACCAATATTTCACAGCAGATCGACAGCAGGGGAACCCAAGGGGACGGGACAGAGGGGCGTATAAAACAAGAAGAGAGGTGGAGGTGGTTTGCATCCGATGAACGCGCGCATACAGTCGCCCCTATGACGAGGGACGACCGGTAACTCAACCCCAGCTCCCATAGGTGGCCGGCGTAGATCTTGCGAACGCACGCCAGCCACTTGAAGCGGGGGTATATCGCTACAAAGGGCGCCATGGCCGCAGGGCGAGCGCCAGCTGATGATGGCCGGCAGGTCTCGCCCTGGCGAGGTGCCCGAGGCCACCTCCCTGCGGCGCACATTCATGGCGTGCGCAGGCAGGTGGAACAACGGCGTCGTAATTCGTAGGATGAGATTGGACGAAGGGGACCAGGGATGGGCCAGGGGAAGCGCATATAGGCAGAGCAATTTAGCTCGATGCCTGCGCCTCGCCCGCTGCCTCCTCAGTAGAGGTCGCCTGCTCGTGCGCGTGGTCGTGCTCTTTATGCCGCACCATCTTCTCCACACCAGCACTGAGCGCCGTCTTCCGTTCCTCCTGCAATACGTAATGTCAGCACATCCGCACCCCCACCAACACCGTCACCCCGGCGTGCTACGCACGAGGCTCGGCTAATGGCAAACGGGAAACACGACGCACCTCAAGCAGCTCTTCGTCCTCTTCCTCGTCGTCCGCGCCGAACCCGCCCTCGGTGTCTTTCGGGCTGTCCTCGCTATCGTCGACATCGTCGCTGGTCGTGCTCGCGGTACTCGCGGCGCTGCTGCTTAGGCTCCCGTCGTTCTCGCCCTCGGTGAGGCTCTCCGTGCGCAACCGCGCTCCGGCGATGACTGGAGTACCCTCCGTGTCCTCGACGGTCTCGGTCTGGCCAGTGGGAGTGTTGCTCGCGGCCGGGGTCATCGAAAGGAAGGGGACGCCACGAGCGGTGTCTGCGCTTTCCCGCCGCTCCGGATGAGGAAGCGACAACGAGAGCGAGTGACCGTGCCCGTGGTGGTGGCCATGTGAATGTGAGTACGAATGCGAGTGGTGATGGCGCTTGTGCAGTGGGGGCATGTTGACGGTTTGGGTGATGTGCTCCTCGTGCGATGGGGTGTGGAGCGTTTCAGAGGCGAGCGGTGTCGCAGACGCGGGGGTGGACGTGATCGTCGCGGCCTCGCTTGTCGGCGCAGCGACACCCTGCTCTGCCTCTGCATCTGCGCTCACCTCGACCGCCGGCTTTGCCTCGGACGCAGCCGCAGCCGATTCCTCGGCCGACTCGACGACGTCGTTGGCGGCCTCAGCCTCAGCTTTCTGCTTCTCCTCCAGCTCCTTCTTCTCGCGCTCGCGCTGCTCACGTCGCTTCTTCAGCCATGTCATCCCACTTCCATCATCCTCCTCGTCGGCGCTTGTGCGCGCGCCCCACGAAGCATTCTCGTCGCCGCCGATCGCGACCTTGCCTTTCTGCACCTTCTGCCACATCTGGGATTGGCCTGCGGATGCTTTGACAGAGCCCATGCCGCCGTAGCCCCACTCCACAAACTCGGGCTCCTCGGATCTAGAAGATGGAAGAAAGGGATCAGTTTGTGGACGTGAGCTGATTGACACAGAAGGTACGCACCGGACATTTGCGAATGGGTTCGCGTTGCGCTTCGCACCGTAGACCCGTCCGTTCAGCATCCGCTGCTGCTTGCGTCCGCCGTTGGTGGCGATCACGGGCTTCAGCGCCTTGCGGTCGTCCTTGCCCGACAGCGATGTCAAGCTCTGGGTGCGTCCGAGAGGAACTCCCCCGCCGCTTCCGCCTCCACTCCCAAACAGCGAGTGTTTCTTCTTCTTGCTGATAGGAAGTACAGGCTGGCCCTCGGATGTCCACCGGTGCAGGGGAAGTCCGAAGTCGGCGTCCCTCCTATCCCGGCCCTGGTCGCGCTCGCGGCTCCCGCTCGCATCCCGACTGCGGCTGCTATTCCGGGAGGCAGAGAGACCAAGGAGGAGACCACGTCCGCGCTCACCATTCATCGCCGCGATCTCCTCCGCGGACGTCGTGCGCGTGAGCGACGACTTGGTGTGCCCACCGTGCGAAGAGCGCCCGAGGAGGGGCTTCAGCATCTTCGACCACTTGCCCGCTTTCCGCGGGGAGTCGGGTGCTGCGGACAGGGCGAGTGCGGGGAGCCCGGGCGAAGAGGGGGGAAGGACGTCCCACTCCTGTCCGAGGTCGGAGGCGGCGGTCGTATGTTGCGCGTCGTGGCCTGTGGGACCTGCGGGGTCTGATGCCGAGGCGGATTGGGCGCATGATGGATCAAGGAGGAGGGAGTCACCGGGCAGCGCTTTCCTCGCAGTGGTGGGACTGGAGGTCACGCTACAGGGCAAGCTCCGTGTTCTTCTGGACAGGTCGGAGTCGCCAGGGGCAGCAAGTGAAAGAGTCGCAGCATGTAGCGCTGATGACAGAGTAAGGGGCTGGAGGTCGTGGGGATGTGAAGCGTCGGCGTCGTCGTCCACGAAGACCGGGGGGAACGTGTCGTCGGCAGTTTCGAGATCGCGTCGAGGCTCGGGGAGTGGCGCGAAGCGTATGCGGCGCACTGTGGAGGGATTTGAACCGTGCCGGGCCTTGGGTTGTGGGTGGAGGTGTACGGAATTCCTGGGTGCTGGAGAGCCGCTAGAGGAGGGACCAGGAGAGGGAGAAGAGGAGGACTTGGACGAGAAGTAGTCTTCGCCCGGCGCGGAAGACGACGCTGATGATGACAGAGAGGAGTTGGAGGGCACGAGAGCAGGCAGAGAGGTCGGGAAAATGGCGGGCGATGCGCCTGGCGAGGGGTTGAGGAGAATGCCGCGGCCTGGGCCGGGAGAGTAAGTGTTGTGCATCAGGACGGTGGCCATGATGTGGGAGGAGGGGGAGAGGGCAGTCGGGGGCGAGAAGACGGGGGAGGAGGAGGATAAGTAGAGACCGAGGGCGGGAAGCGACAGGCGATAAAAAGAAGGCGGGAGTGGCACTCCCTCGATGCGCTCACTGCCAAGGCCATTCCCGCACTCCCCGGGGTCCCCCTCGACAACTTAACGCTTAACACGTGCGTCCATTACGTTCCCTCCCTCCTGCCTTTCCAGTCCAGCCCCCTCCGAGCCCGCAGCGCCCCCCTCTCCCGCACAGCCCGGCGTGCTCGCGGAGGTCCTGTCTGCAGCTTTCCTCTGCGTATCTGCAGCGTATGTCGCCGACCAGCGCGTGCCAAGAGGTGCGGAGGCACAGTCAGCGCCCCCTGACAACAGCCCGCTCGCAACTTTCCGTTTCACCCCCCATCGCTTGTGCGCTCTCCACCACATCTCAGATTCCCAGCATCACATCTCCATAATACAAATCTTGTTCGTCCGTACGCGTCTCCGCGGCTTCGTTCCCCTGCCCGACCTTCTTCCGCACCCGCTACGCACCACCCGCCCCCCTCCCGCCAGTTCTCGCTGCTGTGGACGGGGGACTCTGTGGATCCAGCGCGAGTCTGTATGGATCGGGCTGTGCGCGGAAGCAAACAGCCACTCATTTACCCCGCACACGTAGCCCTGGTGATCGACTGGACAACCCGCCACAGACGCCCACCCCGGTCGGAGCTCTTGCCTTTCGAGTCATCCGTCTCCGACCGCCGCCCTCCGCGCCCAGGCCCTCCCCCTCTCCTCCATGTCCTGCGCACTGCGCCTGCACTCAGCAGCGCAGCGCCTCACCCCTGCGCCCCCCAGAGTGAGTCGATCTTAGTCCATCAATCGCTTGAGCCCTCTTTGCTTTCATTTCCACCCTATTAATCATCTCCCTGCTCGGGTTTCGGGTGCCTTTCCTCGGTGTACCGCTCTCATTCTGCCCGCGTGATACCGCCCGCCCCCGAGTCGGATCGAGGACACGGAAGACCGAAGACGGTCCACATGCCTCCCCATGTCCGTCGCGCACAAGTTCTCCAATTTCTGTGAAATGACTGCACTCACGGCCGGGTCTCTGACCCTCTATCATGATTTGAAGCAGCCCCAGGTAGGACACCGGCTCAGAATCCCGGGATCGCTCGCAGATGTGGTGTCTATCACCCCGCGCTGCCTGCGATCCAACCGCGATATACTCGCAATCTCGCACGTCCCCCGCAAGGTTCGCGCGCGCCATTCAGTCCGACGAAGGTGTTGAATCGACCGCATCGCGATACGATCGATCCCCGTGTACCCATGTCGGCGCCGTCGCTGCAGCACCCCAGCGCGCACTCAAAGTCCACTAATCTCATCGCGTCTCCCATCGACGCGAGTGGCACTCGATGTTCCCCTGTGACCCCGTCCGAACGCACCGTGTGTGTGCGTCTTGTTTGCGCACGCTCCGATCCTCCGGAAGACCTTGGCATACGCATTGCTGCTCTTGCTTTGTTGCCTCCATCTGGCTAGGTGCAATCGTATTGCAGCTGATATCGGGGCACTCGCGCCTCGCGCCGTCTTCGCGGAGGCAAACTGCACTGGCAAGGGTACTGCTCTTTGGACACTCGAATCTACTACGCCTACCCTCTCGAGCTTCTGAGCCCCCTTCTCTTCCTCCCGTCTACTAGCCGCAGCCCCCGTCCTGGGACCCCTCGGACTCACGCTCGCGTCCGCGTCGGCACGGGCCACCGACGTCGAAATAAGCGTCATGAGCACAGCCCGCTCCGATGTCCTCGCCAGACGTCCGACTTTGCACTCTGCACTTCCCTGCCAGGTACCCCGCGCGTCGTCTAAGAATACCTGCCCCAGGTCCCCGCTATTTTTAGCGAAGCGACGTCGCGACTGGCGTCGATGAGCGCATGCATGCATGGACGCGTCGGGAGCATTCCAGTCGTCGCGCGTGCGAGCATTCCAGCGGTATCTCCAAGCCACCGCCGCCTGGCTGCGCGGAGACCCCTTAGGCGTGGGCAGCTGGAGAGAGCTGGCAACCCGTGCACGCGCGCGGGGCCGCATCGATCGTGCAGCGTCGCTGAGTTTCGCGGTGCATTCTGATGGCGGCCCGCCATCCCCCGCATCCCCCGCCTGACAATTGCGCTCTAGCATCATCGAACTCGTAGCGAATCCCCTCGCGTCCATTACCACTCTCCGACCCGCCGTCTGGCCCGGCCGTGCCAATCTGGGCTGGGTGTGTCTCAGTCTGGACCATCGCCGTCGCCAGGGCTCGCGTTCTGTAAGCTGAACTTACGAGGAACGTTGGCTGTTGATCTGCCCTGCCCTGGGGGACCCACATACGCCCACAGAGGGGCCGTGGGTGCGCGCACCGCGGCGATACCCAAGGTAGCTGAGGGCGGTCCAAGGAAGTGGGTGGACATGGCACGTTCGTACGCTATCTGCACCAGCGCGGGGGCTGTTAGAAGGTATAGTCAATGACCTCGGCGACTCACTCGAAACAAAACTTGTACCACTTCACAATGTGGGCTGCGATACGAGTATGCCCCTTACCGCAGCACACATGTACTCTCTGGATACCAGGACACTCATTCATCACAGCGTATACCGCATACTACGGTATGTTTATTATCACTGCTTCCACCAAAATATAATCTCACCGCCCCAACTCCATCTCCCAGCCAGCCCGCACAACACCCATGTCAAGTAGCCCCTCGTACTTTCTCGAGCATCGCCCCCGGCCCGTCCTCGATCCGTCGAACTCAATCACACCTCATTTGACCGCAGAACATGTTGGAATCCCGAGGCAACACAGCCGGCCTGCCCCGAGGTGGACGCAACCTTCTCTCCCCGGCCGCGGGAGCAGTATCAGGGCTTCTGTGCGGCTGCAGACCACACAAGTTGCGCAAGCTTTGCGTACCACAACCGCCCGCACCTCTTGGCACCGCCCCGACCTCTTGGCATTGCCCCGGGCACGTTCGGCGAGGCGGCCTTCGCAGACGAAGCCCGCCCGTTCGTCCGTCCGCAACTTCATCTATCGCCAGCACGAACACATCTGAAATGACCGCGCGCCTCCCGCAATTGATTTATAGCACAGAGCGCCGGACGAAGCACCGCAGCGGCCAGGGCTGCGTGGTAGCGCTGCCGTACCCCCCAGGCCCGCAGCGTCGATGCGACCTTCTCCGGTGTTTAATCCCGCCCGACATACTCACGAGGTCAGGATGCCTGACGCGCGGTGAGGCAAGAGGTTCTTGGCCCGCGTCCACAGTAATTCGTCCTGACGGAGTCGCCGTGCGCACTCCGCGCTCTGCAAACTTCAGCTGACAGCCTGTTTCCTCCAGTCAACTAGTCTCCTCTCGGCAGACGTACCGATGTGCAAGCACAGCAGACACAGTCGACGCATCCCCGTCCGGACTCCGTTCCCGTGCACTGCGTGCCTCCCGCGCCGACGACGCGTCGAGTGCGCGTCGTCGTCGGCTAGGCTCGTTCCCAGCAGTTCGGTAATTGGTACTCCGTCGCGCCACTAGGTGAGGGGGACGCAAGCTGCCTTTCACACTCCGCTCCCCCCGAAAGGCAGCTTCCATGTGCGTACCGATCGACTGGTTTTCGAGTCTAGTCTTCGGCTACCATCCTACTTGCTATACTTACCGCACCCGCGCGCCCTCGCGGCAGGCATCCACCGCGCGGTCCGCCGCCTGCCAAATATAGCCGCCGACGACGGTACCTCGCGCGCCGCGCGCCCCAGCGCGACTCCTGGCACCGTAGACCGTTGTGGGTGCCCGCCTTCCCGACTCAGGGCCTCGACCGCGCGCGCGAGGCGTTTCAGCGTCGTCGCGACCTGTCGCTACGCGCAAGCGACGACGGCGCTCCACAGACACGCACGCTTGGCAGGTCCGTGTTCGCCCGACGACCGAGCCCCGCTACGCGTTATCCGGCCGGGTTGACACGCGCGCGCCGCGAAGTGTCTCGAGGAGGCGCGAGGCCCGATCTGGACAGAGTGCGTGGCCAGGGCCCGCCGGCATGACCGAGGCTAGAATTGTTTCGCGCCTCCGAGACCGCTTTGAGCCCGCGGACGACGGAACGTGTGCGGCCCGTTCCGCTGGCGGGCGCGGATTGCTCTGTTCTGCAGCGTTGGATTCGAACGTGTCTCGGGAAGGTCATCAATGAGTACGTATATCGCGCCCGTTCCGTCATACCTATGGTGCTAACGCCCGGAATTGCTGTCAGACTGCCCGGGCATGAGAAGGTGTCAGCGTGGGCCACGGCATGCGCGTCCGTCTCGGTGCAGTTCCGAGCAAGGACGCGCAATCTGCAGCCTGTTCGACGCGTCATGATCTTGCACCACTGCGCCTTACGCTATTACCAAACACATCTCCGCTCGGAATATTGCGGTGGGCGATTGGAAAGCGAGCGCGCTGCGGCGCAAGCACGCTGAGGCCCAAAGCGTACGTGTGTGCCTCGGCGGTGTCCCCGCTCACCTCATCTCGCGGACGGCGCACGCACCTGCCGTGTCGCGCGCAGGGCGCCACCGTCACCCGCTGCGAACCCGCGGACGGGGGACGCCGGGGCGTGCGACGCCCTCGCAGGGCAGGCAGGGAGTGCGGCACCGATTCGACTAGCCTGCCCGCCACGTCGTCGTGGGGAGTAAGGCGGCAGCAGGCCCCCGCGCACCGCGGCGTGTCCCCACGACTATTCCGACGTTCTCGCATCTCTGCGCGTTCGCCGCCTTCGCGCGACGGGCCCCTCGCGGCCACATCCAGCGGAGGGACGATCGTTGCTGTCCCGGAGCCGGAGCCTCTGTCTCACCTCTCAGCGCTAGCGTTGGCCACACCGGCGCTTCCGCGCGCTCTCTGGGTATGTTGCCGGGATATCTTCGCGCGGTAACCTCCGTCGGTGGTCGAGCACTTTCTGCGATCGCAACGGGCCTTCGTCGCTCGGGGAGTGCGCGCGGTGCATCAGCGCGCCGGCGAAATGCGACGGTCCGCGCAGCGTACCTGCTCGCGTAGCGCGGTGCGGTGGCGGGAACGTTCGCGAGACTAACGGCTATAGGCGGCGTTTCCCACCCCGACGGCGCGGAGGCTTTTCCTTATCGCATGACGACCTCCCTCGCCCGGTCGAGGCGGAGGGCGGGCAGGACGGCCCCAGGGCTTACGGCACACGCACTAAGGTTGTAGGTTTTTAGCTCGGAACGTGATGTGCAATGCGCTCGCTCATCACCTTCTTCCAGCCTTGCCAGCTCGCTTGGCGGCGATATGTAGACATATGCAGTCGTTTGCGTGCGGACGTTGGAGCTGCATCAAGCGGGGCGAACGCGGTGTGTTTCTCGCTGATAGCATCCCAAAGCTGATAAACCATCACGGTGCTATGGGCGCGGGAGATTGCGCAGGGTCAGTTGTTGTTGTTGGTTGAAAATCTTCTGAGACTCTGCACTGCGGCGCATCTTCGGAGGTAGCAACATCCATGGCTTTGTCAAGTGTCTGTTTCTGGAGACAAGACGCGGGAAGGTGTGGCCAGGAACCCAGGACACAGGCCCGAGGTCGCCGTTCTTTGCGCGGAGGTGTACTCAGCAAGACGTCTTCCAAATCACCGTCCGTGAACATGGATGCAATCCGGCGAAACCACCTTTCCGTGCTCCACGTAGCTGGGGGCTTTCACCTCCCGACGGTTGACGAGCAAACAAGCCGAAATGAAACCGTGAAGGCGTGGAAAGTCTCGCGGGAGGTCCTCAAACTGTCAATGTTCCTCATGTTGCAACAGCCCGGTCTCAGACGGAACACGCCTTGTCTTCGAAGGACTGCGATGCATCTTGAATGGATGCCTCGCAAGTGCGACGTACAGCACAGGTACGTCTGTTCCTAGAGTTCAAGAATCTTACCACATTCATCTCTTCCTCGGAGATGGGGAGGCTAATTCACGGCACCCACGTTCGTTCGCACACTCGGCGCACGCGCCGGTCGCCGCTGCCTCATTCCTAGCCCGCTCCGCTTGTTGACAGTGAGCAGCTCTGTTAACTACGGTCCTGTCGACTACCGAGGCTAACCGTGCTACCGTCGAAGCTGAAGGTTTGCGATGATGCAAGCCATGATGTAACCGCAGGCCTCGAGGCTTTCTATGCCCGACACATATCGGCCTAGCCTTGTGTTCTGGGTACGGTCTTTTCTGACGCGAGTATATCGTACCGCAGGCCCCAATGACGACTCGGACCGCAGCCTTCAAATCATTCAACCCCCCTAGCACTGGAAGAGCAGAGCCTCCATTTCGCTCTTCCTCAAATCCATGGGGCCCTACAAATAAAGCACTTGGTGCACAGTCGGAGTCCTTGCGTCGGAGGTGAGCGTCATTCTGACGAGCAAGATATTTTCGCGACTATGGTTGATCCCCTTTCTGACGTTTGATGGCCTACAGTGCACCCACGCTGGA
Source organism: Trametes versicolor FP-101664 SS1 (assembly GCF_000271585.1). Taxonomy (NCBI): domain Eukaryota; kingdom Fungi; phylum Basidiomycota; class Agaricomycetes; order Polyporales; family Polyporaceae; genus Trametes; species Trametes versicolor. Next base: position 2,653,955 of record NW_007360324.1, read on the forward strand.
TATAAAGGTCAAAAGGCTTGCCAACTTTGCGCAGGCTAAATTCGTTGCAGGGAGTGGACCACACTCGTCTCCAAGGCACGCCGAGGAGCGCCGCTCTCGCGACCAAGGTCCCCCTACATATCGCATGCAGAGTTCTCAGATCGAGACCAAATCGCGCCCTGTCCGTTGGGAACTCCCTCACCGGAAACTCTACGCATTCCCCGAAACGTGAGCTACCTCCTCGGTTTTCGACCGCCCGTTTCTCATGCCCCGGCTCCGTCAACACAGACTTGGCCGGTCCCTCCCATGTGCCTCGCTGTCGGCGAAATGGATCGATGGCGCACGGCGCGGCCACACCTACTTCGCCGACCCAGTCCTCGCTGAAGGCGTGCTGTGGCCGCCTCGAGTTGGCACGGTGGCTGCTTTTCTCGGCTTCGATCGGGCGCCGCTGACTTTCCGCTATACATAGACGTGCCCGTGGCAGTCCGCTGCCCAAGCGGGCAAGACGGGTACACAGCCGCGGGACCGTGCCAGTTCGCGCACCCATCGCACCCCGCACCCCGCACGAACTTGCAGCGATGCCTCCGTCTCGCTTCTAGACGGGCGATGGAAGATACGAGGCTGCGCGTTCACTTGGGGGTACAGAGCTGTGGGTCGCATGACGTTGCGACGCACGTTTGACAGCCAGATTCTTCGCGCTCCACTCTCTGTGAATGCGGCGGCATCGGCAAGGTCTCCGGAAGCCTGTGTCCAAGGGGCGTGTAGCTCCAGAAGTCGTAGGTTTGGGCCCCAGCGCACAAAGTCCTTCTGTATCCGTCAAGCTGGGTAATGAGATATCAGTACACGCGTTAACGGTAGAGAGCCTGTGTTATTCACGTACGACCTTGTGCTGACTGCTCATTATGTTTCTGTAGGGTCAAGACGCGCTCTGACGGCGATAATCCCACTCAAACGACGTAAAGCAGCACGGCACACGATACCCTTTTCGTTAAGTAGTGCGGCTCTATCAGTTATCAGCGGCCATTACTCAGGCACATGTCATTGCGTATGTCGCGCCGGCGGTCTTGGCACACGGCCGCACTTCTTATATCAGCGGCCGTATGCCAAGGACGCTGGGCGGACGCGTTACCGTCGTAAAACAAGGCAATGCGACCGCTACTTACGTGAGGGGCGTCGCTGCCGCCGCTGGAGACCTGAGCGTGCGAGGCGCGGGGCAATCAGTTGACATCACCACAGTCGAGATGTACCGGCGCGCTGAGGGAAAATCGCCACGGGACCTCTCGAGAAGTGCGCTGCGGGTGAAGATCAGGTGAGCGGGGCGTCCCGACAGCGCGGGAGTCTATCCATGAGCGCGATGCGTCGAGTTAATTCACAGAGCAGACTGAACATCTGGCATTTGGACAATCCCTGGGATGGCAGCGGATACCGGCGCGACGCTATCCTGCTGAGCGTTGCGCCGACAGCTGACGCACCGTCTCCCGAGGTCCTCTAACTTGCACCCGAGGCCTTGTCAGGGACCTATTTCCACGTTCATCTCCGGGGTACAGACGCTGTCTGTCACGAATCGAGATCGATTTGGATTTCCGTGTGGCCAAAAGCATTGTACGTACGCCGTACGTATCCGATGGGCAATGCATTCACTTTCTTTGACCTCCTCTTCTCGACAATTCGAGTACAGCGAACCCCGGGTCCTGGCTTCTCGACGTGGCTTCTGAGGCCTTCAGCAGTCGTGTGATGTCCCGAGACCGGGGTCAATGGTGGTGCGCTCACACGAAGTCCTGCGCGCACCAGGCTCTTTGTGAAACGTGCATTCATGAGCTCACGAGAGCAAGGGTCAGTCGCGTCCATAGCGCTTTCAATTATTCTACTCGCCTTCTCTTCATTGCACCTTTACAGCGCACCTAGGCTGGTTTATGCCAGACCCGACCGATATCATGGCCGCATCGCGGTGACTTGGCATCTCCCAGCGCCCTCTGGCGAAGACAGCGCAGGCGAACCGCTAGCGACGATTCTAACGCTCCATCCGACCAAATTCAATCAGTGCTTCGACGCTGTCGTGCAAATCACTCTTTCCTTGCGGGGCTCAGGCAGCTGGCAGTGCCGCCCTCCGATCATCGATCCCCCGCGGCGCGTGGTTTCTGCCACTGACATCGAACCAGCGCGTGCGTCCCCCGCGACCCCGGCCATCCCGTCACTTTGGCATATTCTGTCTGCGCGAAGCGTCGCCTCGACCGCCCGTGGACAAGGACGCCGGCTGCCCTCAGCACGGGGTGCTGCCTCGCCGCTGAACGGGTGTGTCGTCCTTCAAATTCTCACAGCAGCATCTTCTTCAACATGACGTCCCGAGCAGGCTCCCACCGCGACCGCACCTCGACGCGATCTCGAACACCATCGAACGTCGATTTCGAGCCCAGTGATGGACTCGTGAGTTGGGTGGCGAGCATCCTTCTATGGGCGCAGCTGGAGGCGGCCGTTGCCCAACCCTCGCGTCGCCGGCGAAGACTCGACGCGCGTCGTACGCAGGGACTTGGACCCTACCTCCACGTCATGCGGCCCGGGCTTGCGCGGGGCCCGGAGAGGCTGGTGACCGTGGATCCAGCTGCGCCGCTGACATCTTGCAGAGAGCGAATTTTGCTGAACCTTGGCTCGGCTGCGGACACGGCTGGGCGAGCGCTCGACCCTCGCGGATGGACGTCATGCCTGTAGCGCGCACCGCACAGCAAGACCCCGCATGCGCCTCCCTACGAATGTGCAGATGTGCCCCGCGCGCAATCCGCTCTTTGAGACTGTGGAAGAGGGAGTGGCGTAATAAGCTAGAACGACAGCAATACATGATATAGTTACACATTGGCATGGTCCCACATTACTCATACACCGGAGGTTCTGCAAAGACATAGTCAAGCTCAGCCATATGCACCACCACCACCACCACACCACTCACCTCCCGCATCGTCATAATCGCCTGGTACCCGCCAGAACCGACTGAACACGTCCATCAACTCCAATGGTGTCAATCCCGACGTCGGCCCATCCGACAACGCCAGCCAACCACAATCAAGCTCCACCCGACCGTCGACGTACTCTCCCCAATCCGCGAAGAGCGGCTCCCAGGTCCACCGGCCGTCCGCGCGCACGACGCGCCCGGGCACGGGGTGGAACGGCAGCCGCGGGTCCGCGACGCGGAGCGGCAGATGGCCGTTCACGCTGTTCACGCAGAGGCGGACGAAGTCCCCCAGCGCCGTCTGCACGAAGGCACCCGCGAAGAAGTTTTCGGGGGGCGGCCGGCGCACTGGGAAGAGCTGCACCGTTGGGGCCGCGACGCCGTCGACGACGTATATGACGGGCATGCTCCCGACGTATCGGGGGTCGTTCCGCTTGAGGTGCTCCTTGTGGAACGCGCTGCATTGTGCGAGGGTGGTGATGCATTGTTCGGGGTTGAGCAGCCTGCGGCGCGCGCATTCGAGGGGGTCGTAGAAGCCGTGCTCGACCAGTTTGAACGTGCTGGCGGGGGAGCGCGGGGCACGGTGCTGGGGCGGGGGCTCACAGCGGAAGCGGAACACGAGGATCTCCAGCCGCGGGTTCGTCCGTGCGATCTCCATGCTCGGCCCGCTCTTGAGGAGGATGTGCGCTATCGTGGCCTTGTTGATGGCCCACTTGTGCGCGGTGAAGAAGTCGCAGAAGGATTTCGAAAATAGCTTGGTGGATGCGTATCCGAGGGATTGCGCCTCACGATCGACGATATCCGTATCAAGCTCTGACCAGTCGGCGCGACAGCACAAGATCCTGGACGTTATACTGTCAGGACGCATCTTAAAGTTCGCAGATATGGAGCATGCACTTACTTATGCGTCGGCCATGCGGCTTTCTGGCACTTCTTGCTACAATACAATGCCGTTGAGCTCGAACACCCGGCACATTTTTGAAGTTTAGCGCCGTTCGGGGGACTGCGATTACACTCGAAACATCTTCGAAGGTCGCCAGGTGCGGATGTTGATGCTACTGATGACATGCGCGGTACGTGTAAGAATGCTGTTGTAGTCCAAGGAGTAAGTATATGGTCGCGGGATTCGGAGAGTGAGTGTAGCCGCGACGCCACACTTTTCGCCACTGGGAGAGCGCTTGTGAACTCAGGCACCGAATGCACACTCTTCGATATAGCACGGATTCCTTGAATACGTGTTACTAGGATTGTGCCACACGAGTTAAAGTAGTTCACCATTCGGCACTGTACTTGTTTGCGTTGTTTGAGACTTTAAAGATGATAAAAACTGCTCGCGGCGCTGCCGGAAGCCTTCCTCAATCGCCGGCATTGCCGCTCTCTCTTCCTGACTTTTTAGGTCGCTATATGCGCGGAATCTGTGAAAAAAAACTCGCCCTGAGGCACGTATCTTCAAAGGCCGAATTGACCGCGGTCGCATACTGGCATAGAGGCGTTATGTTTCTAGTGCGCCGCCACTTGACTCGGACGTCGAGAAGGGATGGCCGGAGATGTGGGCGCATATACGGACACCAGGACGAGTTTGAACAGATGTATGCACAACGTTACGCTCATCGCCTTCTGTTCGCAAATGATCAGACCCGTATTTTATGGCGGCACATCGCGTTCAAGGACGTAGTACGTACCTTGTTACAGTCTCCACGACTACGGAAGGCACCAGGTCGCTCTACCACTCAGCCAAACCGGAGTCCCTTGTCGAGTTAAAGTTGCTAAATGCGTTCATCAAGCCAACGGGAGGCCATCTCAGCCCGTCCAGCATCTCCAGCCGACCGCAATCCGCAAGACCTTCGTGATAAAGCGTCCAATCCTCAAAGAGCGGTGTCCACGCCCACTTGCCGCCCGACCGTTCGACTCGCCCTGGGATCGCCTGGTGCGCCTGGGGCCGCTCCTCCGCAGTACCGCGAAAAGGAAGGCTCGTATTGATGCTGCCCTCGCAGAGGCGCGTCAAGTCCTGGAGCGCGGCGATGACGACGTCGTCGAGCGGAATGAGGCACGTCGGCCGGAAGACGGGGATGCGCCGCGAGACATGCGGCAAGAGACCGCGGACCTCGAACACATACGGCATGACCCCCGCGTAGACCGGGGCGCCGTGCCCGCTCAGCATGTTGTGGAGGTGGACGCACTCCTCCATGAAGTCGGTGCGTATCCGTGCGTCGTATGGGTCGTCCCTCTGGAGATACTCTGCGAGGGGGACGAACCCGTGCCGGACTACCGTGAAGGCGGATGCGGGGTTGCGCTGGGAACGGGGCAGTTCCGGGCCGTCTGCGCAGGAGAGCTCGATGAGGTAGATGTCGCGGTGCTGTGGGCTGATTTGGAGACCGTCCATGTGTATTCCGTACTTGAGGAGAGTCTGGACTTCTACAATGGTGTCGAAGGCCCATATATGTGTGTCTATGAAGTCTTCCATAGACCGCGCGAAGGCGGAGGAGGACGTGTAGCCGAAGCGACGCACTTCACGATCGTAGCGCGAGGACTCTCTGACAGCATCGGCTATGCGGAGACACCACTGCCTGAACGGCGAAACGATGGTTGGTCAGTTCACGCCTATAAATCAGACTGCAAACTTGGACTGACTTGTGCCATGGCCAGGCAGACTTCTGGCAGTCCTTGCCGCAGTATAGGGCAGTAGCGCAACCCCCACATTTTCGAAGCTTACTGCCATCTTGAGGTGGTCGTCGGCACTTGTGACATGTCGGGCTCTCCTCTTGGGGCATCTCAAAAATACCACAAGCTGAAAATGCTGAGTACATGGCCTGAGCACGACTAGGGAACTCGAGAGAGCACTTACCGTCTTGATGGTGGTGGTGGTGGTGAGCACCTAAGAAGTATCTGACAGTACTTCTCATTCGAGAAGGCGTCTAACTTAGTTCGTTCGACGCCATGACATCATCATAGCAGCAGCAGCATGTCGATTTCATTTTTACCTTACACCCTTTCTTATATGTGACGGAGATCTTCTGTAAGGGTGTTGACAGCAACCAAAAGTTATCGAGGTAATTTGGGACTTGGGTCGTATGTAAGGAACAACGCCGCCTGATATCTATCATTCAGCTGCATGACAGAAGAGCCTACTGGCAGTCGCGCTCCTGGCGTCGATACAGGACACCGCTCAATATTGTCGGCAGCCTGTGTACGTCCATAGATGTCCGTTTTGTGAGCTTGATGGTATACCATGATCATGAACCAGATTATTCAACTTTGGGCGTACCTAGCTAAAGGCCGTTGTCCATGGCATTCGTCGCGACGCAAAGATCCCGAGTCAACGCGCAGTGCGCATGTCGTGCGAGAGGGCCACCTTTGCCATGCCATCTAGTACACCGTAGCCGCAGGCCCGCGTCGTAGGCCCCGGGCTACAGCCTTTTCAGCGACCGTAAGGAGGCCCAACCCATGCGGGCCGACGACAAGTACAGATATCTGTGCTCCATTCTTTGACAGGACGACGGACGTGTCCGGTCAGTGCGCTCGTCGTCGCGAACCAACAGAGCGGACTCGGAGGATAAGTAGTGGGCGCGAAACGCAACAAGACCGTTCCGAATGCACCTTAGCCCGGGGGTGACCCTCGTCATACCAAGAAAACACTCTAAGCTGTTGGCGAAAGATAAGGCACACCAAGATGACGAGAGTACTGTGACTAGCCCACTACAGGCTATACGCCGTCGGTATACCAAGCTTGTCTGATTGCTCAGATATCATGTCAGTGAACCTGCACACGGCATGCTCAATTGTCGATACACGCACCTGCTACATCGGCATCCATCATCCAGAACGTGGAATAGAGCTTCATCGCCACAGGGGGGAGGAGTGTCAGACCAAGTTCCTCGAGCCCCGGCAGGCGTTCACCGCGTCCCCCGTAATAGTCGGCCCAGTCGTCGAACAGGGCCTCCCACGTCCACTGCTTCCCCTTGGAACGTACACACCGACCCGGAACAGCGCAGTACACATCGTTGTCGTCGATGGAACAGAGCGGGAACGCGGTGCCCATGGTGTAGGCGCAGTAGCGGGCGAGGTCGTACAGGACGGTCCTCGCTTTGACCTCCATATTGACGTTGTTGGGCGGCCGGAAGATGGGGAGCATCCTCGTCTGGGTGAATGAGCAGCCGTCGACGAAGTACATGATGGGAAGAACGCCGACGTAATAGTGCGAGTTCAGAGTAGGGCTCCTGAGGTTGGCTTCGTGGATCCTCCGGCATTCTTGCAGGATATCGGCGCAAGTCGTACTGGAATTCCGCGCGGAGCCGGCGGCATAGAGCGCGATGGGACAGAAACCGTGGTCGACGACCCTGAACGTGGTAGCGGGGTTGCGCTGCGAACTCGGGGGCGTGCTCGGGGTAGTCTGGCAAGCGAGGCGGATCCTCAAGATGTGTGTTCGAGGCTCTTGTCGGGCGATAGCCATGCTTGTCCCGCTTTCGAGGATGACATGCGCGTTGACCATATGCTCGACAGCCCAGTCGTGTACCATCAGGTATTTTCTGAGCGCCTGCGATAACGCCATGGTGGACTCGTAACCGAACTGCTGCATCTCGTGATCATGGCTGGCGTGGGCGTCCATATCCCTCTCGACACGCCGGCAATAAGCCCTTGAAGTTGTGCTCGTTAGATGGGGTGAAGGCGGGAGAGCAGGCTATCGGGCTCACTTATGGACCGGCCATGCCGCCTTCTGACATTCTTTACTGCAGTACATCGCGCAAGAGCACGCCGAGCATGTTTTGAGTGTGCGGTAGTCTTGAGGTCCTTGAGAACACATTTTGTATCCGCAGATCCGAATGATCTTTGGCGCTGGGTCTCCAGTACCGGAAGACATCGTAGACGGATGAGAGTGGTTGAAGACGTAGGTCCGTGCGCTTGCGATCGTGACGTTGGTGTGAGTCGGCGATTGCCATGGATAGCCACCACAGCCAACTGGACTAATGTGGGACTTGCGATACAGTCAAAAAGGAGGAACACTGCGAGTACAGTCAGAATCTGACTGGAATCTGGGATCCTCACCACAGCAACTTGAAGCTTGATGTGCCAACGCTGCCAATACTAAGTATGCCAGATCGTGCGACCCATTCCGTGTACTCGTGCAGCGCCTGCGTAAGAACCCCGGTACCGAGACGCATCTATGGAGAAGCACTGAGTTAGATCAGCCACATGATATGCCATTGGCCCTAGCTTCTCTCCACAGGCCCGAGGATAGTATACAGTCTGGTCGACCGATGCAGAGGTCGCTACATGCTACGTACGGAGCGAACGCAGTCCAAGCCTCTCTGTGGGTTCGTGGATCCAGTCAGTAATTCGCACGTCAATCGAGTTCGATAACCACGCACCGATAGTAGTGGTCTTCATCACGAACAGCACACCGTAAAGGCTCATCAACGCAGCAGCAGGGTGCCCCAACCCTGGTAGACGATCAGTCTGCACGTCCCTCGTCGTGTCGTAGGCAAACGCCTCGCCGTTTCCCCCTCTCGCGAATGAACCGTCCGGGATGACGTACTACGGAAGTTGGTCTCAGGCGGCACGCAGGGCAAAGGCAGCCCCCATCGAGTAGCACACAGCACGAATTTTTACACGTGCATATTCATAAAAGAATGTTGCGTCCCTCAAAGTGGTCCGTCATGAACATCCTGCCATACGATGCATGTTTGTACGATGTCTCTAGACATTTGTTATACTGTCAGTAGTGTTTAGAGGAAGATGGACGAGCGGCTGACCTTCACAAAGAAAGGAGCTCCGCGGGACATGACACTGACAGAGAGGCATCACGTTTCGTCCATCTCGTCTGCTCTATATACCAGTTGCTCTGGTGGCGCGTGCGCACCTTTTCGCGCCCCGCCTTGCGCGGTCGCAGGAGCGCGTCCGAGCTGATTCTTGCGCGCCGACCCCTTCGCCGCCCCCGCGGCTGGTTCGTCGACCCCATCTCCAATCTTGATAACGATGCTCACAGATGACTTCCCGCGTGTCCTATACGAGATGTCCTCGTCCTCGTCTTCTGGAACGAGTTCGTCCTGCACCTCCACCGTCCCGGTGAGGATCTCCGTGTGGATCTCATCCTGGGGAAAAGGTAGGATGGGTGGGAGAGAAAGCGCCAATTGCATGAGATGGGGGATAGCGGCACCCATCGCGCTAAGATGCAGGGTTTTGTACCTATCCAGCATGTTCAGCCACAGCGGACAGGTCGTGTATATGATGAGCGCGCACCCATCCTTCAAGAATACGTCCTTGCACCGTCGTAGGTACGCGCCAAGCTCCGTCCGACGCGTGATACAGATGTGGTTCTTGCCCTCAGTATGCGCTGACCTCGGTCCGGTGGCTGAGACGGATGTAGGCACGGTCGGAAACGGACGTGGTGGGACGAGCTTGCGGACTTTGTGTGCGGAGCGCGTCGCATCCTTGATCGCCCCGCCATCAGTTGTGCGAACTCGCTTGCCCTTGGAGCGTGCGGAATCTGTGCCTGCGCTCGCAGAAGTGGGTGCACCGTCGTCCATTGCGGCTGCGCGCAGCGCGGGTGTCGTTGCCAATGGTCCCTCCTCGCTACTTCCGGCCTGCGCTGGGGGAGTCACCTTGGGACGCTTATTAGGCTGTGCCCGTTCGTGCTGTGCGGGCGAGTCAAGCTTGCGTTTGCTCATTAGCGGTTCCGGAGACAGGAGATGTGCGCAGGACGAGACCAGTTTCGCGAGGATAAATGGCCCGTATGCATGCATTATAGTCCGATAAGTCCCATAAATGGGCTTAAATGGGTCGGTGGCTAAGATGAAATGGGCGCTTGATCAGTTAAGTGCCGAAGCGGAGCGCTCTACAAACTTCATCAGGATCTCTGCCTCCGCTTTCTTTCTCTCTGCCCTCTACCTCTCCCTCGTCCTTCCTGGGTCCCCCTCTCTGTTTTGTGTATAAAAGCCTCGATTCGAGTGCGATCTCACTGCCAAAATGAGTCAGGATCCAGCAGAGCAGAACATTCAGATGTGGAAGGTCAAGAAGCTCATCAAGAGCCTCGATGCCGCTAGAGGGTACGTCCATCTCTCTTCCCCGCATTAGCTTCCACTCATCGCATAATGCAGCGCGGGTACTTCCATGATCTCTCTCATCATTCCCCCCAAGGTGCGCTAGATTGTCGTTGATCGACGGGCGATCGTCTGAACCCTCCCGGCGCAGGACCAAATCTCCCGGGTGTCCGCCATGTTGACGCAGGAGTACGGAACGGCGTCCAACATCAAGTCCCGTGTCAATCGTCTATCCGTTCTGGCGGCCATCACTTCGACGCAACAGCGCCTGAAGCTGTACAACCGCGTGCCCCCGAACGGTCTCGTGCTTTTCGTCGGTACCATCCTCACGGACGAAGGCAAGGAGAAGAAGGTGTCCTTCGACTTCGAACCGCATAAGCCTATCAACACGTACGCTACAATATAAACGTTGTCGTGATCCTCACTTACGCCGCCCTCCAGATCCCTATACCTTTGTGACAACAAATTCCATACCGAAGCTCTCCAGGAGCTGCTCGAGTCGGACTCCAAGTTCGGCTTCATTGTCATGGATGGTAACGGCACGCTCTTCGGTACCGTCGCAGGGAACACGCGTGAAGTGATCCACAAGTTCACCGTCGATCTCCCCAAGAAGCACGGCCGTGGTGGTCAGTCCGCGCTGCGTTTCGCGCGTCTCCGTGATGAGAAGCGCCACAACTACGTCCGGAAGGTCGCCGAGTTGGCCGTACAGCACTTCATCACGAACGACAAGGTCAACGTGACTGGTCTTGTGCTCGCGGGTAGCGCCGACTTCAAGACTGAGCTCAGTCTGTCGGACATGTTCGACCCGCGTTTGGGCGCGAAGATCATCAAGGTGGTCGACGTCAGCTACGGTGGTGAGAACGGTTTCAACCAGGTGCGTGGATGAATGGGTGCTTGGGAGAAGTTTTGGTGGCTAAATTGTTACCACAGGCTATTGAGCTCGCGGCAGAGGCTCTCTCGAACGTCAAGTTCGTGCAGGAGAAGAGGCTGATTCAGAAGTACTTCGACGAGATCAGCCAGGACACTGGCAAGTACTGCTTTGGTATCGACGACACGCTCAAGGCGCTCGATCTCGGTGCCGTCGAGACTCTTATTGTCTGGGAGAACTTGGATATCACGCGTTACGTCCTCAGGAACGCTGCTGGCGGTACGTTCGACAGAATCTCTGTCCAGTTCTACGTGCTGACAAGTATCGTGCTCTTGCAGAGGAGATCATCCTCCACGCCAACAAAGAACAGGAGAAGGAACGCGAGCGGTTCATGGACAAGTCCACCGGGCTCGAGATGGAGAAGGCGTGCGAGCCTCAGCCGCTGCTCGAGTGGTTCACGGAGAAGTACAAGGAGTTCGGCGCGAACCTTGAGTTCGTCACGAACCGCTCGCAGGAAGGCGCGCAGTTCGTGAAGGGCTTCGGTGGCATCGGCGGCCTGCTCCGGTACAAGGTCGACTTCACGAACCTGCAGAGCGTCGACGATGACGAGGACGAGTTCATGTCCGACGACGACGGCATCTGACTTACGTGGAGGCTCCAATCAGGAGCCCCGCCCGGCTTGGGCACGCCGCGCGGGGCGGAGGTGACGGAAGGGGGGCGGGCGGGAGGGCGCGGCCAGACTGGCACGACGGCAGCTCAGGAACACTTGCAGGCGGCAGCGATGCCTCACTGCGTCGCTGCTGGCCGGTCGTGCGCGTCGCAGTACGCAGGAAAAGCACGAGATATTGTGAGACTGGCGAAGGGTGCCCGTGATGCTGGAGAGGTGCGCATATATGAAGAACGCGGGGCCGAGTGGTGGTGCCCTCTGGAATGTCAAGCACAGCGTCTATATTACGAGACGTCTTCGCAACGTCAAGGTGCGCGTTCCCCTTTGAATGTGTCTTGTACGCCACACTAACCGATTCGATGCTCGCAGAATTCGCAACAAACGTTCCCGTCGTGTATTTGTCCCTCGTCTGAGCACGTACTGTTGTAACACTGTTCGCTGTCATCGCTATCCAATCATGAATGCTGTAGCCCACTCCATTTGCCCTAGTGCTGTGTATTCGCCCTCGAAGTTTAGCATCAAGTTTATCTGCACGGCCGCAAAACGAGCCAGCAGAAATAACTACATTCGCATACATGTACGACTTGACTGAGCTCACAACACATGTTGGCACAGCCAGATAGATCCAACTCCTGCACTTGCATGAGAGCGTGTTCGCCTCGTTTCAAGTCAATAACGTCGTATGTATTAGAGTGACGGAACTAGGAAATCGTACAAGGGGTCGTGATAACAAAGAGTGTGATACGGCATCCCAAACTAGCCAGCGGAGAGAACAAATCAAAGCATGTCAAAAACTAGAACACATCCTGTCTAGAACACCTCCTCGCGCGGCCCATCAGATGCGCGCATTCTCTCCGAGAATCGCGAGCTGAACCCGAACCAATTCTCCTCCACCCCGGTGACAGGGCGCAGAGCCTCGGACCACGCAGAGCTGATCGAACCGTCGTCCGAGTTCATGTCGTAGTCGAAGCTACCTGGGGAACTGAACCCGTCCTCGATCTCCGACCACTCGTTGTGGAACTGGAGGTCGGCCATGGGCGTAGATGCGGCAGGGGCCGGCGACGACCACGACGGAGCCGGGAACGACGCGGAAAAGTCGAGGGTGGGCAGCACGAACGAGCGCGCGGGGTCGATACCGCCAGACGAGCCCCCCCAGCTCCCGTTCATGTCCGACACCCCGGAGAGCGACGCAAACCCAGTGTGGGACTCCGCCTCGGACTCGCTCGAGCTGAGGGTTTCCAGCGCTGCGTCCATCTCGGCCGCCTCGATGCGCTCCTGGTCGTGCCATACTTCCTCGAGCACGCACCAGCCGGTGCCGGCTTCGCCGAGGACGGCGCGGACGCGGTTCTCCGTCCAGCCTTGGAAGCGGACTTCGAGCACCGTGCAGAGACCGCTCGGGTCTCCGCGAGCTTCGCACTGAATGCCGGGATCGTCGAAGACGTGCGCCGTGTCGAGCCGCGCGAAGAGTGTCGAAACACGCAGTGCATGCACCCCATGAGAAGTGTGCATAGAGGCGATGAGCTCGAGCGGGAGGAGGGGCCGCGAAGACGTCGAGGGGTTGAGCGACAGGGGGAGGCGAGAGGTCGGGGTGGGTGCGAGGGGGATGAGCAGGTGCGTGGTCACCTCGGGCGCCGGTGCGACCGGGAAGTAGCAGTCGAGCTCCTCGTTGGAAGACTCGACGACGCTCGCGGTCGGGACGGCCTTGGTGGGGTTGAGCGAGCGCAGCGGCGCCTGTGCCTTCCTCGCCGCCTTCGCGTGCGCCTTTGCCTTCGCCTTCTCCAGCCTCATGCGTTCCTTCTCCTCCTGCATGCGCACCGTCCAATCGGCCTCGCTGAGCGCGCGCGCAAAGATCGGCACGTTCTCAGCTAGGTGTTGGAAGACCGGCCGGCCTGTCGAGAAGTTGCGCGCGGTCCCAAGTCCGACCTGTGTCATGTTGCGGGGTACGCCTGGGGCGCGGGGCAAGAACGGTACTGTAGGCGGCCTGGACAGGAAAGTGCGCGCGGGGTAGGACATGCGCTCCTGGATGCTCGGCATGCGGCCTCCTGCGCCATGGAATGCGCGCGCGCGCGAAGCTCCTGCGACGACGTCGACGGGTGCACGAAGAGTGCCTGGCGTAGTGAGGTGGGCGACAAAGCGCGAGAGGATGGTCTTGGTCTGCTTGAAGATTGTTTGTGCATTGGAGGCTGACCGGGGTGTGTGGGCTGGTATGTGTATGGCCCGAGCACTAGCAGCAGCTTGTGTAGTCCCGCCTGACGGGAAGAAGTGGGCCTGCGCCCCCCTGAGGGCGCGGAACCCGGACGATGCGAGAGGCATCGCTCAACGTTGTGCTGAACGACGACGACGCAAACGTGGTGGTGCTGGTGTTGGTGGTGGTAGCGGTCGAAGAGGAGTTGAGCTTAAGAGTAGACGGACTCGGAGCGCTCCCCGACTCCGGCCGCTTACCCCACCGCCGGCACGACGCGCAACCGCTCCGATGCTGTGCAAGCAGTGTCTCGATTTGGAAGGCAGATCTCTTCGGCTACGAGCCGGCGCTCGCAAGGCGCCGACTCTGTGCCGTAACTTCAACTTAAACGCGGTCACCGCTGTGCTTGCAGAGGCTTGTCCACCACCCTCCAGAGTTACAGCCATGCTTGCCGAAGCCGACTCCAGCACTCAACCTGAGATTGGTCTCCGAAAATGTGAGAAGTGCAATAAAGGACAGCAGGAAGGTCTCAAGCTAAGAAAATGCGCTGGGTGTTCGAGCGTCATGTACTGCAGCAAGGAATGTCAGAAGGAGTCATGGGCTAAGCATAAGTGGGCACTCTCGTATTTAACGGGACACTTACCTGACCAGGGTATCACACAGGGCGTTTTGTCAACGCTTCAAAACGGATGCGGCCTTCCTGGCCTTTCGCGACATGGAGGCACAGCAGTTCGGATACGAGTCCGCCGTGGCCCTCTCACAGGCGATGACCGACTTCACGGAAGCGCACGCTTGGGCTCTCGAGCATGCAACCATCGCCCACTGCTATCTTCGGAGCGGCCCGAGCATGGACATCGCTCTACAGGAACCGCGGACGGAGATGCTCAGGTTCCGCTTCCAGTGCCAGACAACACCGGACACACCACGCGCTCAGCGGAACCCTTCGACGACGTTCAAACTCTTGGACCAAGGCTTCTTCCCCTTCTCGTACTACATGGACGGCTACTCTCGCAATTCCCAGCTCATCGGCGACACCCTAAAACTCTGCCGGGACACCCACGAGAAGAACCTCAAGGATCTCAAGAAGAGGCGCCCGGACTACGTCGGCGTCGTCCCTGTCATGTACACGGACGTCACCATCTCCGTGCAGCTCTACCTCATGGTCCCGATCTTCCGACCTCCCCGTCAACTCGTGATGGATAACTTCATGAAGGCGGCGCTGCACGACTTTACGCGCTTCTGTGCATGGACCATCAACACTGGTATACCGCTTCGCGCTGTCAACCCACGTACTGTTCCGTACTACGGACGCCCGGGGCGTGTCGTACGTCCAAAGGGAAAGGGCTGGACATGGGAGCCGCTGTTCGACGACTGGGCCTCGTATGAGGAGGACCGTGTGTCGTGTCGCCGTCTGCCGGGGCTGACGGAGGAGGGCCTGATGCTCCCTCCGAATGCGCTCATGCGCGTGTATTGCGCATTCTATCTCACCGACGATGCTGGCTCCGGTGCGTACTCTGTGAATCGTGTCTTCAGTGGGAACCACTAACACGCGGCATGGCCTGACAGAGAGGGTTTTGTCGGCGTACCGGTAATGACGAGGCGCTGTTTTGCTCAGTGTGTCATCGACCTGCCGTTCTGTTGTTAACGCGCTCCTAGGGTATAGTTCCGATGTCTATTACTGACAGAACCAAGAAATGTTTGTGGTGCCTACTGACACGATGATCGCTGCGAACAAATACGACCAAATATGACCGAGGCCAGGGTGCACGCCACTGGGTAGCAGGTCGCACATCAAACCAACTTCTTGGAGCGATCCGCCGTTTAGTAACGGGGCGTTTACAGTTCACAACTTCACCGCTGTCTGGCTTCTGCGCTGACGTGGCTGGTGTTTAATCTCTCGTCGACAGCTGCAGTATCCTGCCATGCCTCTTGCTATTACTGCCAGTGATGTTCTCCTTCCAACGCCGGTCCTTCGGATCTGTGAAAACCCGGATTGTCGTCGAGTACCTGATGGCAAGATGCTCCGAAAATGTGCTGGGTGTTCCGGCGCGCTATATTGCAGCAAAGAATGCCAGAAGGCGGCATGGCCAGCGCATAAGTGAGCTAATGAGCAATCTCAGCGCCACTCACACATCTGACGCGTCTTGCTTTCAGAATTTTGTGCCGACGTCACCTCGAGAAGGCGGATGCTCTCTTGGATCTCAGTCACCAGACAAGGCCCTTCGGATACGACTCGACTACTGCTCTGAACACGGCGATGCACGAGTACACGGAGGCACACCAATGGGCGATTCACAACACCATCCTCACGCACATCCTGCTCAGAAGTGGGCCCAGCATGGCCGTTGCTCGGCAGCAACCTCCTGTGGACGTACTGCGGTTCCAGCTCGTCTGCCAGTCGACCCCCGACAGGCCTCGGTCTCGACGCAATCCGGCGACCACCTTCCGAGTCATCGAGCACGGTTTCTGTCCCTTGGCACCCTACAACGCCGGTCCCCCGCAAAACCGGCAGCTATGCGCCGAGATGCTGACAGACCTCAAGGCGTACCACGAGGGCTTCCTCGAAACCAACAACCCGTTTTACGTTGGGGTCCTCCCGATCATGTTCCTCGTCAAGGACGTCTCCATCCTGCAGTTCACCCTCTTCCCCGTGTTCCGGCCGCCCCACGACTTCGCCATGTCCTACAGCGTGAAGAGGGTTCTCGGCGAGCTGCTGCGCTACGACAGCTACACGATGGGGACCCCGTTTCCCCTGCGCACCATCGACGAGCGTCTGTGCCACGCTGTCCCCGGGCGTTTTACCCGCGAGAAGGGGAAGCAGTGGACGTGGGAGGCGTTGTTCGACGATTGGGACGACTACAATGAGGGTCGCGCGGAGTGTGGCCGCCTGCCGGGGATGGAAGAGCTTAAGCTGGATCTCCCTCCTGATTCGTTGATGTTCTTTTACGACACACTGTGGGCAACAGAGACTACTAATCTTGGTATGTAATGTACGCTTTAAAGATGGACCTGCTGCTCACTGACTTCTTTTGTCGGTTATCAGACAGGCTCAGACTACGTTCGCCGAGTACTGTAGCGACGTCTGCGTCGGTCGGCCAGACTGTATGTGTTTCTCCTGTACTACTATAGGCTATCTGTGTCAAATTTGTCGCAGTTGATCTACTTCAGTGACCATGTAGAGGAGCAATCCGGGATAATCGAGTATTAACTCAAACGTTTCACGTTTGCGTTACGGCATGGGCTAACGCGAATCGATTCGACAAGCGCTCGAACGTCCGTTACCTCTCGTCAACAACTCCCAATCCGAAATCTGCTATGGCATCCCCCGACGACGATCAACATGAGATTGGAATTCGAAAGTGTGAAAACATAACGTGCGGACGAGGTTCCGAAGATGGCCACAAGCTGAGAAGATGCGCCGCGTGTTCTGGCGCCGTGTACTGCAGCAGGGAGTGCCAAAAAGCGGCATGGCCGATGCATAAGTCAGCTGAGCGTGGTCTGCAGCAGGGCGTCGATCATCTCTGACCAATGTCGCTTGCAGGCAGTATTGCCGCCATGCCCATGGGGATCATACAGGTGACCAGGGCCCGAGCCTCGACCTCCAGGTGCAGCCTTTCGGATACGACTCGTCCGGGGCCTTCTCCCAGGCGATGCACGAGTACACAGAGGCACACCAATGGGCCTACATCCACACGATCCTCGCACACATCCTGCTTAGAAGCGGGCCCAGCATGGCGATCGCGCGGCAAGAGCCTCGGAAGGACTGCCTACGGTTCCGTCTCGTCTGCCAGCCGTTGACCCCAGGTGTACCGCGCTCAAGACGGCCGCACACTCAAAAAATGCGCAGCATGCTCCGGCGCAATGTACTGCAGCAAAGAATGTCAGAAGGCGGCATGGCCGGTGCACAAGTGAGCTCAGCGATCTATCGTGCGAGTTCAAGCGCCTCTGACAGGGATGATATTCAGGGACTATTGCAAACGTATCGAGAGGGACACCGACGTCCTTGTCAGCCTTGATCACGAGATGCAGCAATTTGGATACGAGTCCACCCTCGCGTTCTCGCAAGCGCTACAGGAGTACACGAAGGCACACGAATGGGCTATCCACAACCTGATTCGGGCCCATGTTCTCTTCAGAAGTGGGCCGAGCATGGCCATCGCCCGGCAAGAGCCCCGGACGGAGGTCCTGAGGACCCACCTCGTCTGTCAGACGACCCCGGGCACGCCGCGCTCGCAGCGCAACCCCGCCACCACGTTCAGAGTCGCCGACCACGGTTTCTGGCCCATCGCGTACTACTCCACCGGGCCCGCGCGGAATGCTCGTGTTTGCGCCGACATGATGCGCGCGAGCCGAAAGTGCCACGAAGACAATCTCAAGAGCCCCACCCTGAACTCGCACTACTATGTCGGTGTTCTTCCCGTCATGTACGTCATCAACGGCGTGTCCTTGCAGCCGATGGACATGTTCCCCGTCTTCCGGCCGCTCCACAACATCAATATGGACGCCAGCGTGAAGGTCATGCTCCGTGACCTCATCCGCTACTGCGCCTACACCATGAACACCGCCTTCCCGCTCCGTTCCGACACTATCGACGATAGTAACGCGTACTATGCGGTACCCGGCCGGTATACACGCTCCAAGGGGAAGCAGTGGTTGTGGGAAGCCCTGTTCCACGACTGGGTCGATTATCACACGGGGCACTGTGAACGCCTGCCGGGGCTCGAGGAGCTTGGTCTTGCACTGCCTCCCGCTGCGCTAATGAACCTCTATACCACGTTCTGGGCGATGGACACCGCTTCCATAGGTGTGTGGTTCGACAATCAAGCAAGGACCGGTTTGCTGACAATGTCTGGCCATCAGAGAGACTTGGAAGATCGGTGGATTATAGCACGTAGCGCGGATTGTCATGGCGCCCTTGTCTACTAAAAAAACACGATTCACCCCTCCCTCATGGCTTGCAGTGTGTTTTACGCCGAGGAATTAACCCGAGCTAAGGTATGTTGAAGCTCAAAAAGCCATCTCGTACGACATGCGTTGAGTCTTCGCGGCGCGAGATTCGCAGAGCGACGCGTTCACCATCGCTCAACCATTCGACCATGGCAGCACGGTCATCGTATACTCACGTATTCAGCAGGGCTGGAGTGAAAACAGTGACAAGCGAGGGATGACATCGATGAAGGGTGAGATATGCTATTCCCAAGGGTAGATCTATACGATAGAATATTGGTACAACATGCGAATTTTTGGTGATACATATCGGGCCTCGCCGATGCATCCAGGGCTATGAGAACAGATAGAGCAGAGGACCATAATGATACAAACCGTGACGCATGATTCAGGAATACAGGAAGACCTCAAGCATCCACTTCCATCATCTCTTCAACCTCCATCTCCTCGAACGTCTCTTCTTGTTCACCAGGCAGGTCATTCTCGTCAACGTCGCCGTCCAGTGTATCGTCCACAGCGTCAGGGGCCAGTGGCTGACCGCCAGGCTCCTGGACCTCGTCGAGCAGGATCCGGGCCAGCGTCGCAAAGCCCTCTGTCGTCTCGTCGTCGAGCTCCGTCTTGTCCACGTCCATCTTGTCCTTGGCTGCCTCCGCGGCCGCCTTCTCCTCCGCGCACACGCAGACGCGGGAGAGGTGATGTGGGGACTCCGGGTCGGCAAGCACGCGCCGGGCCTCCTCGGCCGCAAGGCCCTTGGCCATGGACACATTGGGGGCGGGGACGGGCCCGACGACGACGACATCGTGCACGAGCACCGACATGCAGTCGTGCCGTCGCAGCTCCGGTCTGCTCTGCGATTTGCTGTGTGATAAATTTGGTTTAGACTCGGTGGAGTGGTGCACGGACAAAGCGGTACTCACGCAAAACTGACGCATCGGCAGCCGGACTTCGCAACCCATACCATCAGCTGCGAGACTGGATCGCGGGGGAGGTCGGGCCTGAGGGCGCCGATGAGGTCCTCCATGACCATCTCGATGACCGCGGCGGCCTTGTCGTAGTTATAGTCGCAGTCAACGAAGAGCGCGCCCATGACGCTCTCGAACACGTCGCTGAGCGCCTTCGGCGGGTCGTGCTTCCAGCCGTCGAGGATGATCTCCTCGTTTGTAATCTCCTCGAGGATGGGCACGTATCGCCCGATCGCGATGCTCAGCTCGACGTTGTTGATAAGCAGCAGTTTATGCAGACCGAGCCTGTTCACCGCGAGGGACGCAAGAGCGGTGCCGCAGACTGCGCGAGAACGCGCCCAGGAGAGCTGACCTGAGGTCGCCTCAGGAAACTTCTTGTACAGATATTCTGTGACAACCATGTCGATGAGTGCTAAAAGAACATGCGTCAGAGCTATACGGCGCGTACTACGGACAGAAACTGCGTACCGTCGCCCAGGAACTCGAGCCGTTGGTAAGAGGAGCTATCCGCAGAGCCGAAAGATGGGTGAGTTACGGCTTCGAGCAAGAGCTGGCCATGCTCGAAGCGGTAACCCAGTGCCTCTTGTAGAGTGAGGAACAAAGGGGACGGCTCGGACTTGGGCATCAGCAGGCCGTAGCGGATATTCCAAGGGGTTGGGCCCCCGAACGAGACACCGAGCACCGTCCCCGCATGCAGCGCCATGTCAATCCCGCCTGTCGCGAAACTTGCCCCCAGGAGCGCCTCCATGCAGTCTTGCATGCTCTTCCGCGGGAAACGCCTCGGCGCCTGCCTCGAGGGGCGAGCAGAGAACAAGTCGTCCTCGGAGGAGATGACGTATCGCCACATTCTCATACTCTGCGGTTCACTGCTGAGGTGACGCTCGAGACTGCGCTCTACTCCGCGGGCGAGCAGGGTCCGGTTCGCGACCGACACTCGTTTCATGGCGTCGAGCTGCCCTTCGTGTCGATGGGGGTACTTGTTGTATAGATGCACTACGGCAGAGAGTTTCAGGACGGCGTCACCGAGGGTCTCGAGGCGTTGATTGTTGAACTGCGCGTTCGTACTCGGCAGGGTGAGGGCCTGCACGAGGAGGTCGTCGGCGATGGGGGGTAGTTTCAGCGCGATGCGAGCTTCGTGCGCGCGCCATACGTCAGTCACACGATGACAGAGCTCCGGGAGGACGAAAAAAGTACGGTAGATGTGCTCGGGCATGAGCGCCCATCGACAAATCTCCAGGGGGAAGATGACTGTAGCGGGTTTCTGCCGCGGGGAAGCAGGGTCCACTACGTTCTCGAGCGAGTACGAGGAGGACGCGTTGCGATCGATGATGACACCTTCGACGCAGGGCCCGGTTTTGGATATAATTGGCGCAAAACCCTTCCTGGTGTACTTGTTGATCCAGTAGTCGCGGTAGGTCGGGAACGAGGACTCGCGGGAGCCCTCCGGCGCGCGCATTGACGGTGTGATGTCCGGGCGGAGTTTGTGCAGTATCATCGGGTGCCCGGCCTCCTTGTTGTTGACGTACATCAGGTGCCCGTAGTGCTCCTCTCCGACGCCCTCCCAGTTATACGAGCCATATAGATAGCGGGCGGCCAAGTCAATTGCCTCAAAGTCGATATTGAGGTCACGGTTGATCGGGACCAGGTAGCATGTCAGCGGGAGAGCGATTCCTCTGCCAGTGATGCACCACCATAGGCCCATCCTCGTGTAGTCCTCCATCGCCCGGCGCTGGCTCCAGCCGTGTCTCGGGTCCAACACAACCTCCCGCGGCTCGTCTGTCGAAAGGAATAGGCCGCTCGCGACGAGCTCGACGGGGGGTAGAGGAGTACCAGTGACGATGCCGGCGGAGGGGCGGCCGTCGACGTACACGATGTGCAGCCAAAGTGTCCGACCTTGCACCCACGGATCGCGGACCCGCACATCGAGTACGTCGGGAACCTTTCCAACGTCTCCGATCGGAACGCCGTCCGAATCCTCGTTCTCGCGGCCACGAGCGGTCTTGGTAGGGAGCAGATAGTCGTCGAACACGTTCAGCACGTGAAGAGACTTCACAGCTAGAAACGCCGCGGCGCGCTTCGCCTCCTTCTTCGACCGCCTGGGCGGACCTTGGTACACCAGAAGGTCCGCAGGCAGTGGCAAACTGGAGGGCAAATGCACCGTCGCGCTGACGTCGCCCGTATATGTGGGGACGTGCATGGGCGTAAATTTGTCGCGAGGGATCAAGGAGCAGAGGTGGTTGAGCAGCCCGATGGCGCTGGTATATGTGAGGACGGCGCCGGTCGAGGGAACGACGTAGCGCTCGCGTTCCGCTAGGTCCTCTGGGTCGTCGTGCGTGTCTTCCTCCTCTTCAACGATCGCCTTCAGGGCAAGATCGCGCTCCTGGTACACCTGCTTGAGGTGTGGCTCGCTCTGAGAGAACTGCAGATACCGTTCGGCCTGAGCCTGCGCCCCTTCCTGGAGCATGATGATGAACGTCGACGTCTTATGACGCGCGCGGCCTCTCGATTGCACGTATCCGACCATATGTTGCACCGGGTCAAACCGAATCACTAGATCGCAAGCCTTGTGGAGGTCAGTACCACGACCGGAGCACGGGGTGCATATAGCCATGCCGTCGCGCAAACAAATAGCCCGACAAGCATGTAGCCAGCCAAATGTCCCTGGTATGTTGTATTACCGACATACCAGTGACCCTTGGGCGACCACAGCATGTCAGCTTGCGAGGCGACACGACTATACACCCCCGCCGATGGCCTGAGACATACAGGAAAATCAAGTCCCTCTTCCGCTACCGAAGTGGCGACCACTGAGGCTAATTAGTACGTGAAGATTGCAAAATACACAGACCACCTACAAACGTTGATGGCCCGTTCTCGGAACATCTTCACGGTATCTTGCTGGTTGCGCGTGCCCATACCTTTGGTGTGCGCCTTGGCGGTATCCTTGCCGTGCCCAACAAGTTGTTCAGACTTGATGACGTGTGCAAGAAGAGGTATGCGCTCCAAGATAACTGCCAGACAAGTCGCGACGTGCCGTTGCTCGACGAAGATAATCCCTTGGAACGAGTCCGTGTACCTCTCAAAGAGTGTCTCCGCGAGCTTTCGAACCTTTGGGGAGCACCACGACATCGGGATTGGTATGGGATCTGAACCTGACTCCGGGGTCTCGAAGAAGTCGCGGAAGGATTCTAACGTCCTGTGGAGATCCTTCAGCTTCTGAGGCACATTCTCGAGCATATCCGGCGATACTGGTCCCGCGCGGGCCGTCTGGGCATACTGAGCAGGTGTCAGGTAGTCCATAGACAAGTCGAGCGCATCCTGTATCATCTGTGCGACGCGTTGTTTGACCTCCGTATAGAGAAAGAGCTCCGCGCCGAAGGGACCCAGGCTGTATAAGGTGACTTCGTATCTCGTCAGAATTTTGTCAACGGGTATACCGATCTCGGCGGGCGTATCCTCGAGGTTGAGCAGTCGCCTGAGCGATTTCGAAGGATATTCCGGGTATTTGATGGGTGGGGCGGGGTATACTTGTATGATCTAGGGACTGGTCAGCATAGTCGGTGAGGCAGTAGGCTCGGATGTACCTCTGTAGGCTTGGGCGAATGCCCGCTGAGCTCATCCATGTGTTCCTTGACGGCAATGACCTTGGCGTCGAGATTACGCTCCAATGTGGCGAGCGACTCCGCGGCATTCTTCGGATTCCAGATGGGCGATGCGGTCATCCCAAAGATCTTCGGACGGGAGCCGACAGGTGTTTGGAAGTACTCGCGCATGATTCCGTTGTATGCGTGATTCTTGCGGGTGTGGTGGCATTCGTCGAAGACTATGAGGGTGACCTGGTGAGACACGAGTAAGCAGTGCTACTCGCTCGCACGAGACCGCCAGCGTACCTTGTCGATACCCCAGTGAGAGTGCGTAATGAGGTTGAGGAATATCTGGGCTGGATAACGCATATCAGTTGATTGTGGCGAACTAGCTCCAATCCACGCACCGGTCATAACGAAGACGTCCGAGTTCTCAAACTCCGTCTTCCAGCCATCCCGATCCCCCATGTCGTGAGCGGTGGCCCCAGAAAATTGACGCACTCGCAATGACGTCTGTTTCGCGATGAACTCGCCCTGCTGCTGCACGAGTGCGACCTTCGGCACGAGGAACACGATCAGGTTGTTGTGCCCAACGTCCCGCGCCGCGATCCACTTGATCAGGAGTGTACTGATGAACGTCTTGCCACTCCCGGTGTCCAACGCCGCGATGACATTCCCTTGCTGCGCCCGGACGAAGATCTCCTCCTGGTACCGCCGCGGCAGCAGGGTATCGCTCACTTGGTCCAGTACGCGGGCCATCTCGATCACAGGCGAGGTACAGGACACAAGCTGGAGTTTGCCACCAGACGAACCGGTCAAGATCTGAAGAGGAGGTGGGGGTTTGTGTGCAAGATTCTTCCGTTCGGGGCCTGTTATGGTACGCACTTACCGCAGCACCTGACGGGAACCGTGCGAAAGACGCTCGGGAAGAATATCGATGGTATGATTGTGCTTCATTGGCTGAATGAGGATGCGTTCATTGTGGTGGATGGAGGTGGATGTCGCCAACGACGAGCCGAGCCTCGAGATAGTCGCGGTTCGACGTTGGGGACGATGCCAAACTTTAAGCGGTGCAGTCACTACAAAAAGCTTACGCGGGGTTTCAGTAGATTAAGGGAGATTACAAGACTCTTTACGCAAGTTAACGAATAGTATCTAAGCCACTATCGACTCGAATTAGACGCCGCAAACCTAATTGATCCGTCGTCTGTCCTCAGGGCCGCGGCCGCAGTGCTGCTGCATATTCGTTCCTCTCTCCTTGTCCCTGCTATGGCTATCAACGCGAGCGAAGACACCGAGTTGTGAGCAGGACATCTTATGCAATGTCGGCCGATGTAAACTCTTCAGACCAGCAACGAGGCGCTCCGGAAACACGGCATTCTGCCTGCACTTCCGCCGACCCCGCGCACACCTTCGCCTTCTCCCGCGCCGACGCTCGACGAGAAGTATGCTCACTACACCGCCGCGCAGCTGCGCGAACTGGCCGCGGAGGCCCCTGACGATGAGACGGAGCGGATCCTCGAAGTCATGAGACGGAGGAAATTACAGGAGACACGCAAGATGGAGCAGGCGCGTTTTGGGAGGGTGTACCCCATCTCGCGAGAAGACTACACACGGGAGATCACCGACGCGAGTCAAGTGAACGAGGAGGGCGACGAACAGCAGAGAGGAACGGGTGTAGTGGTCTTCCTTTACAAGGACGGGTGAGTACATATGAGATCCTTCTCACGTCCGGATGCTCATTTCGCACACATGAAGGATCCCGCATAGCAATCGTGCTGCGGAATTCGTACGAATCCTCGCGCAGAGGCACCCACACACGAAGTTCGTCTCGATTGTCGGCGACAAGTGCATCCCCAACCTTCCCGACGCCCGGCTGCCCATGTTCATCATTTACCGGAAGGGAGAGGTGCTCAACCAGTTTGTAGCTTGGGGCGCCGACAGGGAGCGCAAGATTGAGGGTGAGTGACTGCCCAGGTGCTCGCAGGACTGTATGTTGACTGCTGCGCGTACTGACAACAGAGCTGGAAGCCGTGCTCATCCTCGCCGGTGGGATCATTCCGCAGCAGAGGTTACCACCCTCGGAGCGGGATAGCGACGACGACGCCTCCGACCTGGAGGAAGAGGACGATGACCCATCGTCGCACATGCAGTCCGCAGCCACGAGCACAAACGCGAAGGCACCGAAGAACCTGAGACAGAAGGAGGACTCGGATTCGGACTTCGAGTTTGACCTGTGAGCACTGGAAGCGCAGAAGTAAACCACTCGAGATGTAGGATATCGTACAGAATGTATGTGGTATACCGAGCGTAGGCGCAATGTGACAACAAACGGCGGCGCTGCCAGGATATCAGACCAACAATATCTCTGGAGGCTTAGATGGATTCATTAGCTTCATCAAGATGTAGATGTGTGTACGCGCATACCTGTCCTCGAGTCTCGAAGGCCAGCCAGTCTCCCGTACCCGTAGGTAGCAGTCCCATAGAACGGCATTTCCAGAGGCCCAGTGCGAGGGTTAGGAGATTGCAGAGGATATATGCGACCTTCTGTAATGAAAGAGTGCTGAAGGCCTTTGGTGACGAAGATGCAGGTGCGAATGGTGCGAACGCTAGACTCGAGCATTACAACTCCGGACTTCATGAGTCTGAAGACGACGCACCGCTGTTGATCGACGCGAGGTTCTTGAACGGACTCGAGAGAAGCATGAATACGATGCCCATGCTGAAGATCTGGACGCCGCCTCCGGACATATACAGCATGAAGGCTTGCATGGGGAGAGATTTGGCTGGCGCGACTGCGAAGTCCCATGCCCGCTTAGCCTTCAGTTCTTCGTATGACGCCGTCGCAGGGCGCGCCTCTGAAGCGGATTTGCTAGATGTCTTAGAATGCTGACAAGGCGCGCAATTAGGCACACGGTCGCTTCAACTACACTGAATGGACTGACGGAAGACACAGAGTTTGCAAACCCTGGAGGAGGGGGTAGGTGCTTCCACCTGTAGAAGTTGTTGTCAAGTACGAATAGCGTCCTATTATGGCGTTACGCACTTGGACACATCTAATGCAGTTGACATCCTGGCCTAACGACTGGTATACTTGGCGGATTAACAAGGACGAGGTGG
Source organism: Trametes versicolor FP-101664 SS1 (assembly GCF_000271585.1). NCBI lineage: Eukaryota > Fungi > Basidiomycota > Agaricomycetes > Polyporales > Polyporaceae > Trametes > Trametes versicolor. The sequence goes on from NW_007360324.1 coordinate 2,680,242, forward strand.
TAGATGGGAAGACACGCGTGGCGGACTCGAATGACCTCGCGGTGGGACTCCGGAGCTGGCGGTGGGAGCCCGAAAGACGCGCTGAGCCGCGTTCCGACCTGCGGACACCCCTCGGTTTGGGTAGATCTTTCCATATAAGTAACGTGCACAATTCAAAACCATGCAATGTCAGGGCATTCACTTGACTTAGATAGGTTGCGCAGCAGCCAGTCTACGCTATGCCAATCAAAAGCTAAGTCGTCTGAGCTGACCAACGACTAGTGCATGAAGAGTGCGTGCAGAGTCCTGCAGAGTCAAGTGCACAGTTAATCAAAAGAAGCACAGTGATGTCGGCCAAAGTAAATGAATGCTTATCTCGTTAGCAACTTTATCTAATGCCCCTATAGTCTCGGACATTAGAGTTTGTGATGAGTTCAGGGCAGGCCTTCTAGAAATGCTGTGAACCGGTCGTCAAGTCCAACTCATCCGGGAGCACATAGTTGGCAGTCCAGTCCGCCCGCTCGCCGTCGTCCTCGCCATCCTCAAACCCCGAGACTCTGCTCGAACTGCCCCTGATCCTCTCGCGTTGTTCGGTCTTGTCTTTTCGCGCAGCGCTTCATTTCGGTGCGATATAGATCAAAGTATCGCCAACACTGCAAGTCCTCGCTTCGCCCCTTCACGGCACTGTATAAGCAAGGTGAGCTTCCACAGGAAATATCCTATATGGCTTCCATGCTGCCTCGGGCGTGGCACATGGGTGCACACTACGTCAAGACGTGACACGCGGGCGCTGCGTGGCCGCGTCGCATGGACTGCACAGGCCATCTTTGGCCACACCAAACGGCTGGCTTACGCTCCCCTCCTCATCCAGTTCGACTCTCTTTCGATTCCATAGACCTCAACCTCCCGGAGAGCCATGCAAACGATCAAGTGTGTTGTTGTAGGAGATGGTGCGGTCGGCAAGGTGCGTCGTCTTCTACTCACTTGCTCACTACAGCACTCAACGGGAGCGCCCTCTTTGCGATCTGTGCTGTAGACGTGTCTGTTGATCTCGTACACGACCAACAAGTTCCCCAGCGAATATGTCCCGACCGTGCGTGATTTATGCTTTGCACTGTCTTGTGCGTAGTTTAATCCGTCACTGCGCATAGGTGTTCGACAACTATGCTGTCACGGTTATGATCGGTGACGACCCCTACACCCTCGGACTGTTCGACACTGCAGGTAAACGCGCTGCAGCCTGACGTGCTCACAGTCCGTGCTGAACGGTCTGCGCTCACAGGTCAGGAGGATTACGATCGTCTGCGTCCACTATCATACCCCCAGACGGACGTCTTCCTTGTCTGCTTCAGTGTGACGTCCCCTGCATCGTTCGAGAACGTAAAGGAGAAGTGGTTCCCGGAAGTGCGCCATCACTGCCCCGGTGTCCCGTGCCTTATTGTCGGCACCCAAATCGATCTTCGGGACGACCCTCAGGTTCTGGAGAAGCTCGCGAGGCAGAAACAACGGCCGGTCACGCCTGATCAGGGTGAGCGGCTCGCCCGGGAGTTGGGAGCGGTGAAGTACGTGGAGTGCTCTGCGCTGACGCAGAAGGGCCTGAAGAACGTGTTCGACGAGGTGAGTTTTGTGAACGACGATCCCCCTCCTCCCTCTTTCAGCATGCGATGGCATATGCTCAATATATTACTTAGGCGATCGTGGCTGCGCTCGAGCCACCTGTCGTCAAGAAGAAGAACAAGTGCATCATCCTCTAGTGTACTCTGGGATGGAAGCTACCGGCGATGCCCGCTTGCGTCGCTCTGGGGGCGCGTCGTCATCCTTTTTTCACGACCGACCAACGTTCTTCACTTCAAATTACGACCCTTTGCCCCTCCATGATGATATATCTTTCTTACGCTCCCGCCTCCCATCTACCGTGACCGCCACATAAATACACATCGCGCGCATCCCTCCCTTCCCGCCTCTAGTTCCCGAGCTCGTTCACCGCCACTACCTACACCCTTGTGCTTGGGCTTTGTGCGAGCGCGCGCGACGTCTGAGCGGCTTGCTCCGAGCCCGTTCGTTTTCTTCTGTCTTATTTCAATGTCTGTAGTTCATATTGTCTGGAATTGGGTACATGGGGGGATCTAATACCCGTGCGCTAGAAGGGGTCCCGCATCCCAACTTCGAGCCTCATTCGTGTTTGCTGAAGCACGTCGATTCACCCCAGCACGGAGCACTACCAAGCGTCGTTTGTCTACTACGCCGAACCTCCTTCGAACCGGAATACCTCCTCCAATTCCTGCCCGTTGCAGCCGAGGTATCATCATGTGAATGAGCCTGGGTCGAGCGGCACCGAACATACCTGCCACCACGGGATGTCGCCTCCGCTGCCCGTCGCGCCCTCGACCACACTCTCCTGCATCCCGTCCGTGACCTTCCACCAGCGCTGCGTCTCCGGATCAGCGGCGATCCCGCGCATGTCCTCGTCGTAGTCTGACCCGGTGTACTTGAAGTTCGCGATGAGCAGGCGCAGGGGCGCGTAGTAGTGGATCGAGTAGTCCGCGATGTGGTGCCGCGCGAGGGCGGCGAGCACGCCCGGCCAGACGTTTGCGTGAATCGCCCTGTACTCGGCCTCTGCCTCGGGTTTGAGCTGTGTTCCGGTGCAGATTCTAAGCCAGATAGGTCTAACGAGGCTCAGGATGGTGCGGAACGTGCCTTGATGATTTGGCAAACGCGTTTGGTGTGAGGAATGGACATCGTACAGCAGAGTTCTGTGCAAAGCTGTGGTCCTGATATGTCAAACTAGCGGGGAGTTCTACGCTCATTTGTCGTTTCGCAGCTATATATCCTCTGGGTCGAGCACAGGAGGTTGTGTGACCAGGTTGGGCGGACCGAGAGTGCCGCTCCGACGCCATCCTGTGAGCACAGGAGTCTGCCCGCACCGTAAAGTCCGTATCTCAGGAGTTGGACGATGGAACGAAATATACGACCCAAGCCAGTTGCGCACGGACGATCAGAAGGTGATAGATTCGAGGACGTGCATCAGGCCAGGGATGATCATAGCCGCAGCTTGGGGAGTCTCATAGCTTCGCGCCAGTGCTCCAGTCTGCGAGCGGGCGATACACGACGCCATGGATCAGCCAGCGCATGATGAAACAGGTATCGTACTCGCAGACACCGGCGGGAGGAGGCAAAGACGAGAAGAGAGTGCAAGAGCCGTGGTCGCTGCGTTCGGGAACCGCTAGAACGAATTTCCAACTCCGCCAGCTACACGCCGCCTCGCACCGCCGCCACGCCGCCTTCATACCAACCACTCCCCGGCCGACTGCTCGTTCTCCCCCCTCTTCCAGCCCGCTTTTACGCTCACGCTCTTCACGACCTCGATCTAACCATTCGACATGGCTGAGGGAAGCAACTTCGACTACTTGTTCAAGGTGCGTCCAGCGGGCGCGAGGGATGGAACAGCCATTGATTGCCCTCCGTTTTCCGCGGATAGGTCGTCCTCATCGGAGACTCTGGCGTCGGGAAATCGTACGTGCATCCCCCTGTCCTGAAGAGCCCCCACACTCACCGCGATGTGTGCTTTTGTGTAGTAACCGTGCGTATCCGCCAAGAGGAGCCATTGATGGGACGAGTCGCGCCTTACTCTAGTCCTGCTACAGTGCTCTCGCGGTTCACGCGCAACGAGTTCAACCTGGAGACGAAGTCCACTATCGGCGTCGAGTTCGCTACACGGTCAATCAACGTCGATGGCAAGACTCTGAAGGCGCAAATCTGGGATACTGGTACGTCTCCTATCGCGCGTCGCCGATTGCCCCATCTTCCGCGCGAGTCCTAACCCCCCGGTCTGCAGCTGGTCAGGAACGGTACCGCGCCATCACCGCTGCGTAAGCTGCCCCCATCGTCCTGCATTCCTCTTGAAAGTCATTAAACGGTGTCGATTGGGCAGGTACTACCGCGGCGCAGTCGGCGCACTGCTCGTCTACGACATCTCGAAGCACGCGACTTACGTCAATGTGACGCGGTGGCTCAAGGAGCTCCGCGACCACGCCGACTCGAACATCGTCATCATGCTCGTGGGGAACAAGAGCGATTTGAAGCATCTGCGTGCGGTCCCCACAGAGGAGGCGAAGGCATTTGCGGGTGCGTCTGACGTGTGACCTGCTTTTGGGGAATGGAGGTACTGAGAGCGAGCGCTTAGCGGAGAACGGTCTGTCGTTCATCGAGACGTCTGCGCTGGACGCATCGAACGTCGAGTCTGCGTTCCAGACCATCCTTACCGGTAGGTTTGCTCTGCCCTGGCAATTTCACAGCATATCTCAACGTTTGCGTAGACATCTACCGCATCGTATCAAGCAAGTCGCTCGAGCAGTCCGATGACCCCATCAAGCCCACGTCCGGCGACACGATCACTGTAAGCCACAGCGTGGACACGCCCGCCAACGCTGGAGGAAAGTGCTGTTAGATTTTGGGCGAGTCGCGGTTGTCGGGGATCGGTGGAAGAGGGATAGGACGGTTGGGCTTTCTCCTACGTGCATACGTCTACATATGTGCCTGTGTTGTAATGATTTCTGTTTTCCTTTCTGCATTCTCTCGTCGCGCACGTACCCCCACCTCTCCATTCATCGGGACTTGTTCATGGCAGGACAGTGCATTCGTGTAAGTGATCCGACTGAGCAGGGCAGGCGCGACGAAGTGATAATCGTTCAAGGAGATCATGGCATTCGGGGCAGCGTACAACAAAATGGTCTGATGAGATGGTACTGTACAGTGCTGCGAGGGCGCGTAGCTAAGATGCATCCGGCCAGTATGAGAAAGATGGGGATCAAGGACTTTACATGTATGCACGAGATTCATACACGGCAGGGAAGGTGCGGAAGCCCCCACGTGCTATAGTCGTGGTATAGCCTGAAAAAGGCTCAAAAGACGATATTACTCTTTATTGGCAAGCCGATCCTCGCCTCCAAGGGATCCCGTGCCGGCGGGCGTAAGTTGAATGAGCCTGATGGCAGATCGAATGTCCCCTCCAGTTCACTATCCCATAAGATGGACGGCACGGTGTGTCGGCCGTACTTGTTGTAGATGCGGGGGGCGGGGGCAATTAAGTGTCGGGCCAATTTAGGCTTGATGTTCTTCTTCGAGTCGATGGGGGATTGTGACCTTAGGGAGCGAGGTTTGTCCTCTGGCTCCTCGGATGTCGACGCGTCCTTGACGGAAGAGCCCTCGGCAGCAGGGGGCGGAGCGCTCTCGTCCTCGGTGTCCAGCTCGAGCACCATATCGAACACGCCATCGGGGGCGGGGCGGAGGTACATCAACCGGAGCTCGTAGAGCGAGATGCACCCCTCCGCGGGTCCAAGCGCAAGGTGTGCAAACGCAGGCGTAGGCTCGAGCTTGGTGACCTCCTGGGCATCGCAGCAGCGTCAGTATACGCTCCAAGTCCCGCGACGGGGCGACGACGCACCGCGTAGTACTGCGTGATCACGCCCGCGAGGGCTACGACGAGCTCGAGCCGTGTGACGGGTCTCCTCGGCCGCTCCGAACGCATGCGCTTGCTGACGACGATATGGCGCGTGGGCTCGTGGTCAGGGTACGCCGGCCACTGCGGCACATCTGCCCGTCAGCACACGCATACCGCGCCAGCACGGCGGACGCAGCAACCCACCTGGATGCGGACCCACTCCGTGTCGTTCGGCCAGTTCTCGAAGCAGCGCACCTTCGGGCCCCGCATCCCGCGCTCCAGCGCGCGCCGCCCCGTGAGCAGCATCTTCATCGGCAGGCCGCAGCGCCCGTCCGCGGTCATGAACACGATGTCGCTCGCGGCGACGTCGTCGACCCCGCCCGGCACGGGGGGCGTCGGGCGCGCGAGCGCCTCGTCCTCGAGCGCCTTGCGCGCCTCCGCCTGCTTCAGCGCGATCCCGTAGGTGATCGCCTGCCAGACGCGGTTGTTCTGGTGCGGCATGAATCCGCCGAGCCGCGTGACGAGGTACATCCAGTGGCTCTCCGGGTCCGCGAACATGTCGGCCTCCTGCTGGCACACCGTGCGCGACCGCTTCCACGACGGCGGGTAGGGGTACGGGCAGTAGTCCGGGTCGCGGGGCATGGGCGCGATCACGCCGTCCCACGCCTCCTCCTTCAAGGGTGAATACCAAGTCCACGACATGGCGGGAGTGCGGCGGCTAGTACCGTTGGTCGAGTAGTAGCTGCTATTCCTTTGTCGATCGTGGAGGTAGGAGGTAGAATGCAGCGAGTGGCACACTCGGCGGATCCCTTGCCTCGCGTAGATGGTGACACCGCGATGCTGGCCCCGATATGGCAGGTGTTGTGGTTCGTATGAGTGGAATGCATGCTCTTGCGAAGTTCAAGTTTTCGTTAGAAACCGACGAGGACGAATACCTGCTGAGTGAGCTTAGGTCACGTTTGAGGGTAAAGAAAGACTCTGCAGGAAAATTCTCCCACTTTCCAATACTTGTCGTGTGCATGTTGGGTGGTACATTTGTATGAGGTACACGGTCCAGCTTAGTCCATTCCGATCCTGATGATCGTCGTTCGTCCATTACTTCTCATCCACCGCCGGCCGATCCACGACGACGCCGTCCATCTGCGCCTGCTGCCTCCGACCCCCAACCCTGGCTTTGATCCACTCCTTGCCGGCCTTCTTGATCAACGCCCGCCGCGCAAAGCCGCGCATATCGATGTACACCAGCGTCACGTTCCGCGCGGTGTGCGTGGCCAGGTGTGTCGTCCGCCCCGCGCCCTCCCCGTACTTGTGCCCCATGACCGCCGTCAGCTGCGTGCTGCCGACATCCACCGCACGCTTCACCGAGTCGTCCACGGTCGCGAGCAACAGATTTGCGGACAGTACGAGCTTCTCGTGCTTCCTGAGCGGGCGTGGGGGCGGGCCGCCGGCAGGTGTTGCACTAGGAGCGGTCGGGACGGAAGCGGACGAAGCGGACTTCTCGCCCGCTGGGAGTGGGGACCGCGGTGGAAGAGGCGGCGGAGGTCCGTGCCGTGGCGGCAACGGTGGCTTCCCGTCCTGTGTACCGGGGTATGGCGGAGGCGGCTCCGACAGACTCAGAGACGACATGGCTGGCGTAGGATTCGGCGAGGCGGAGGGAGGGACGGTCGACGTCGTAGGAGGCTGCGGCCTCCTCAGCGTCGGCGCGGCCTTCGCCTTGTCTTTTCCGCCAACGGCGTGGCGGATCATGCTCTCCACCACGCTGACCGTCTTCTGACTGACCCGCACGGCCTGCCCGCTGACCGCATACGCGCTTGAGAGTGCCGAGTGGGTGCGCGGGTGCGACAGAAGCAGCAGTGCGCGCGGGGGAGGAGGGGGCGGTCCGCTACCAGGAGTTTGCGAACCAGAAGCATGGGGCGAGGGTGTGGAGTGGTTGATGTAGTAACTCGCCGCGCTCGTCAGGCCGCTTAGCAGCATCGACGTGGACGAGGTGATCGCTTGACTGCGCCGGGCCCGTTCAGTCCTCGCCCTGTATATGCGCAACGAGCAATAACTTACCTGATGATCGTCGCGGATTTCGTCATCCAGTCCTGGTCTTCAGGCGGGATCGCCTGTACGAATATCTCCCGCGCCTCCTCGACGTCCGACTGAGGGGTCGTGTGGTACGGCAGCACGCTCGCGCCCTGGCCAGTGTACGCATCGTATACGTCGGGAGGTAGCTCGAGCAATACGGGCGCAGGCGCACCGTCCTTGCCCTTTTCCGCACGCGCGAGAGCAGGGTCCTCCTTCATATGTACGCGATGCGGGAGCTCACCAACGACCTCGCCGCTCTCCTCGTCCATGAGCACCAGCTTCCCCCGCATGTCCTCCTTTCCTGGCGCCTGCACCTGAGATGAGGATGATGCCGCCCCGTCGCGCTGAGCCGGGGAGACAGGGCTCGGGGGGAAGCCTTCGACCTCCGCGTACTGCGCCAGGATGTGATCGAAGGCCTCGATAGTCTCCGCGCGGTGGGAATCTGGCCTGGATGGGATGGGGACAGTTAGGTATACCGGGGTAGGTCCCTCAACTGGCGATACATCGGTAGCCTGGAAGGTGTACGTCCGTGCGCCATCGTTGGCTACATGCACGGAGATCGACCGCGTCGGGTCAAGCGGGAGCTCGAGCGAGTTCAGACGGAGCACGAGGTAGAGCGAACGGTCGTCGGCGGAGAGCGATGCAGCGAGCGGCGCAGTTTTGTCGTCGTTGTTAGGAGCGAGAGCGACGCACTCCAGTGCGAGCGTTCCCTGCTCGGTGGCGCCTGCGCTATGGAGTACGACTTCGGGGATGTGCAGCAACACGAAGGCCTCGGGATGTGTGCTAGTCTCTGTTGCTGACATTGAGGCAGATGGGGGGAGGAGGGAGAATTTGGGCGCACGGTACACGCAAAATAAGGTCTGAGCACTCCACCGTCGAAATATGCTTGGCGACCCATATCAATATAGCATACATGAAATATCGCAACACGGAACACGGAATACAAAGTAGAATGAACGAGAGCAAGGAGACCTTCCATTCAGCCTCCTAAAGCACACACTCATCGCCTGCTATACCTTTCCCTCGATACCGAACGACGTCTGCGATCGTCTCTCGGTCTCTCAAGATCCCTGTCACGCGAATCATCGCGTCTCGTCTCTTTTCCTCGGCGCGGGGGGGAGTACGAACGCGAACGAGACCGGCGTTCGAGACGAGAGCGAGGCGGGGGCGACGGGGAGAGGGGAGGGGAACGCACGCGCGGGCGGTCCTTGGCGTATTCGCGATCACGAGCGCGACGATCTGGAGAGGGCTCGCGGCGACGAGGGGAATCGCGACGGCGCGGAGGAGAGTCCTTGCGAGACGCATATCGGTCGCGTTCGCGATCCCGGGACTTCTCGCGGTACCGCGGAGGGGGCGAGGGTGAACCCCGACGATCGCGGCGGGGAGGAGTGCGCGAGTCGCTGCGGGCAGGCTTGATCTCCTTCCTGCGCGGCGAAGGCGAGCGTCGACGGTGTCGCGATCGACGAGAGTCGTCGGAGGAATCCGACGCGGACGATGAGTCCGAGTCCGAGGAGTCAGAATCCGAGTCGGACGAGTCTGAGTCCGATGACGACGATTCAGCCTCGAGCATAGCGCGACGCTGTTCCATGATGATGCGGGGAGCGTTCTGAGAAACACATGTTAGGATGAAGTTCCGACAAGACAGCATAGACACGGACATACCTTCAAATGCTCACGCATCTCCTCGGTGATGGCACCCAGGTTGATGGAAGTGAAGTAGTTGATCGCGAAGCGAGTGTCCTTCGGGTTGTCCATCGGGAACATGCTGCGGCACGACATCTTGACTTCGGGGTCCTTGAAGCGTTCCGCGACCGTCTTGAGGCCCATGCTCTCCGTAACCTCGTTGAACATAATCTTGATGAAGATACGGGAACTGGACGTCGTGTCGTCTTCAGTCAACTTGATACAGTCGAGTACGTTCCAGGAGACCGCGTCCGTGGCGATGAGATGGCCGAAGAAACGCGCAATATTCCGCAGCCGGTTCGTCTCGTATCGGTGGATTGTCTCGTAGTACTCGCGGAACGCCTGCTCGAAGCAGTCGAACCAGATGCGGTTTATCCTGCAGAAACGCTCTCCAATCAGACCATAGAAGGTCGAGTAAGAGCGTTCTTGCGAGCAACACTCGATGATCATCTTGCAGAGCTCGATCTACACGCAAATGATAGTCAGCACCAACGTATCTCTACGAAAGAGCACACTTATCATACCTCTTGACCCTCCTTGATCTGCACTTTGAGGAGCTTGTGTACCGCCTCTTCATAGTTGAGCGCGTTCATGATTGTGAGGTAAATGATACGACGGAGGTTAATGAGATTGGTTTGTGTCCTGTCCTCGATGCCTTGCTTCTCTTCCGCAGCTGTGTTTCGAGTCAGTAACGTTATAGCGTCGTGACGTACGGTTCCACATACCTTCCTCATCCTCTTCCTCCTCGTCTGACGACTCCTCAGACCCCGATTCGTCCTCATCAGATGAACCTTCGCCCAGAATCTCCGCTTTGATCTGCTTGTACCTCTCCTCGTTCTCAAGGAAAGTCGCGTCGAACTTGAAGATGTCTAGGTATAAAGTGAGCGAATTGAATATGGTCAAGCGTGCAACGACGGCTTACTGAGTCCCTCCTGAACTTGCAGCTCCTCCTCCAGCTGGATTTGATGGGTGATTTGCTCGTCCTCCTCGACAAGGTCCAAGCCTTCCGGAATGATGGGGTTGTCCTTGTACTTGTCCTTGCGCACCTGCATGAGCACTTCGATCATGTACTGCACTCGGTGGCTGATGGAGCCCTCGTTCAGGACAGCACGGAAGCGCTCATACACCGTCGCGTTTGCTTTTGGTGAGTTCTCGGCGAGGAAAGCGCCAACTTCTCGCATGAAACCGACAGCAATCTCGATTGAGTCATCCGTCGGGCGCTCCAGAAGGAGTACAAGGATTTGCAAGGCGATGATTTCGTGGGCCACGGCCTGATTGACGAGGTGGGCAATGAACGTGGTAGTAGAATGGCAGATGATCTGAAGAGGCGTGTCAGGATGAGTTTGAAGAGATATGGCCATTACAGACGGACTTTGTCATTGCGCTTGAAGGCGCGCCGGAACTGGCTGATTAGCCTTGTCAAGACCAGCTCTCCGACCTGGGGCAACTTGGTATTGATGATTGCCACCAGAGCCGCGAAGACCGGGGTGAACGGCAAACTGGCAGACTGGGCTTTCATGACGCTGCGGGCGAAGAGGCCACGGCCACGAATGAGGTTTTCTTGAAATAGCTCCGGGACGACGTGTTTGATGTTCGCGACGTTGACTCGGTTGACAATACCGGTAATGGACTTGCGCAGCGCGTCCCACGAGATCCGCTGGTATTCTGCACTCGCCTTGTCCTTCGACGCCGCCTCCTGCATCGCCCGCAGCCGCGCTGGGGGCATGTACACGCCTCCAGAACGCGTGCTGGTGAGTTTTGCGAATTCGGCCTGTGCGTCAAACGCTGGCTCCTTCTTCCCGTCTTTCTCCTTCTCCAGCTTCTCCAGCTCCTTCTCAGCTATGCGGGCTGCTAGCTGTCGCTCGCGTTCCGCGCGACGGGCGGGGTCAACGTCGACAACCTTCGGCACCTCGACAAGGCGGCTTGACGGAGGCGAGAGGGACCTTCGCCGACTTGACGGTGGCTGCTCCGAAACTTCAAGAGAGTCCGATCTGGACCACAATTAACACCCAACGGACAAGCTTTCTGTATCATTGCAAACGTACCTCTTTCGCTTCGACAGGCCATCCGAGGGCGAAGTGGGCATCATGGTTTCAGCAGTCGCCATCGTGGTCAGTGTTCAAGACGTTGGCACCGCGCTCAGCAAGCGCTAGCGCAGGGCTCTAGCGTGCGTGATTACATAAGCGTGAGCTCACTGTGCAGCGGCCCGGAAAGGCAACCGGCTCATCTTGTCAAGTTCCCCGGTGCTGCCTCTCTTGTGCTTTGTGAGCACTCAGTATCATGGAGGCACTGGAAGCTCTCCCAGCCATCGCTAGGGTATGTCGACATCACATATAACTCGAAATCAGCCCTAATGACTTTTATGATAGCTTAGCAAGACCGTCACCCGCATTCTAGGCCAGGTAATTGAACTCATTGCGCTCCTTAGTAGGCTTCACACTAAACAAAGCTCGTCAGAATCCAGGCAAGTTCACACTTCAAGGTATGATTCTCACGGATCTACGTCAGACTATATGACTGACGGGATATCCCCAAGGTACAAACACGTACCTTGTCGGAGAGCGCAACCCATATATCCTCCTGGACACCGGCGAGGGAAGGGAAGAATACATCCCTTATCTCAAGCAAGCACTGCTCGAGAGCCCCAACCACGACGCCCAGCAGCCATATGTCTCCGACATCATCTTGACGCATAGGCACCATGACCACATCGGCGGCCTGCATGGCGTGCTCGCGCTCCTCCGTAAATTGTGGGACGACGGAGCTACCTCAGCGCCCTACCGGCCACCTCGGATTCACAAGGTTCCTCTGCCGGGACAGGACGCTCGCCTTCAGTCTGTGCTAGACAGCCTCGATCCCGGTACATTCACCCCAGCCAGCGCCACCGCCGTCCTGCACAACCTCACCGATACCGACGTCCTTCCCGTCACCGCTGGGCCAGACGGTCAGACATCCCCCCTCCAGGTGCTCCACACGCCCGGCCACACGCCCGACTCGCTGTGTCTCTACTACTCCCCCGACCGCGCACTCTTCACCGCAGACACAGTGCTTGGACATGGGACCGCCGTGTTCGAAGACCTTGGGCCATACATGGCAAGCCTGCGCAAGATGATCGCCTTCGCGCGGGGCCCAGACGGCACACAGACGTACAACACCGTGTACCCCGGGCACGGGCCCGTCGCCACCGAAGGGCTCTCGAAGATCACGACGTATCTGCACCACCGCGAGGAGCGCGAGGCGCAGATCGTGAAGGTGCTTCAGCTCGCCAGAGCGGAGAGCGAGGGCGGGTGGACGACGGAGGCGATTGTGGGCAACATCTACGCGAAGTACCCGCGCGAGCTGTGGGCACCCGCCGCGCACAGTGTGGAGCTGCACCTGAAGAAGCTCGAGGGCGACGGTAGAGTCGAGAAGGTGGACAACGCGTGGGTGCTCCTGGGCCATTAGTCAGTCGCTCGTCTCTGTTTGTCCGGTGTGGTCGTGTGGAGTGCTCATAGCATAAGATACCGTACAGTGCGCGAGACGGGAAGGATGGATATGCGTCGAATGTAAATGTAAAGTCTGTACTATAGCGCGTCGAAGTTGATGTGATGCGAGGCCCGTCTCCTCTCGAGCTCGTCTTCCCTCTGTTAACCACTCGTCAGCTCATGCTCAAGCACAGGTAACGAAGACGGAGGGCTCACCTTCTCGTTCAAATGTAGCACAAGCACGATAACAGCCAGGATAATGAGCGACGCGACAACCGTCAGCGTCACCCAGGGTATCCACTCTCCTGGCCGCAGATACAGCTCCCTCTTCCACGAGTCTCCCTCCACTGGTGGGATGATCACCACCTTCGAGTTCGGGATCACGCCCTCCATGTTGATGTAGTGTTCGCTTGTGTGCTTCGTGGAGCCCACAAATAGGTTCTCGATGTAGTTGTTCGTGCGCCCTAGGCCGAAGTAGACGTACGGCGTCAGGAGCGATTGGTAAGCAGCCTGAGGCATCTGTCCGACTGTCGTAGTAGGGGTCAGCCCACGCGGCTGACTTCAATAGCAAGAGAGGCTGACCTTGAGCAGCCGATCTTCTGCCCGATGTGTCTAGGACAGTATATTTGTAGGTAGCGCCGGAGTAGCTCACGCCGTAGGGCTGAGGCTGACAGTCAGTACACAACTGAGCGGAAGAAGGCCCAAGACCTACGTGGTACTTCTTGGCGCCGTCAGCCGCGGGACATGTCCCACTTCCGCAAGCACCGTTCAGAACTTAGATTCGCTGTAAGCACCCATGTTTCCAACAGGGTTCGTAACCAGTACTCACCGATAGCTTTCAGGAAGAACGCGTCGTAGTAGAAATTGTTCTGGACGAAGAGAATGTTCCCCTGCCCTTGTGCCCCAGTCCGCTGCACCATGATATCCAGCGTACCCTGACGAAGACGTATGAGTACTAGCGACGCCAGTAATAACCAGACCACCACTCACATCTTCATCCATATCCAAGAACGCGAGCGACCGAGCATCCTGCACGCCGACGAGCGGGCCGACGTCCTTCCGTACGACCTCCCAGCCTCTCCGGCCATTTCCGTCTCCGTTGCAGCCGGGTACGCCTTTCGCGCAAGGCACCGACAGCACCAAATGGGGCGTGCGCGTCATGCGCGAGCCGCTGCCGGTAGCGACGATGGCCATGATGTCCGGGAAGCCGTCCTGGTTGACGTCTCCCAGCTTGATCGGCACCGGTACAGACGGACTCTGCGAGGTGTCCATGACCACGAGGGAGGGCGTGCCGGAGGAATGGGAGTCGGGAGGGAAGACGTCTGCCAACGGTATGCGGACAAATGCCTGCAAAAGTATAAATATATTAGGAGACACAGATGTATAAGAATTGGACGACTTACGTCGTTATCGGCGCGTTCACGCAAGTCGAACTGGAAATCGGGATCTGCGGTGCAAAGGTCGTCCGGCAACCTGCAGACAGGCTTGCCATTCTGCACGTTTGATGCGGAGTTGGATGTACAGAGCGGAAGCTGCTTGTTGTATGCGATGTTGATGGAGCACATCGACCCGACGCCCGTCGAGCTAGACACGGAGGCGCATGTCGCAAACAACATATCGAGTGTACCGTCCCGGTCTGCGAGCGGGTTATGAATACCACATGCATGGACGAATCATGATATGCGTACCGATATCAGCGAAAGATATGGACTGGGTCCCGGGAGGCAACCGGCCTTGCTGAGCCAACGCAAAACCGTCGTCTTTGTTGTTGACCCAGATCTGGTAGGACTTTCCTCCCGAAGCGCGGTCGTCACAAACCAGAAAGATGTCTGAGTGTGTTCAGCAAAGTCACCGGTCAAGAAACGAGAAGGTACTAACCGGCAAGACAATCCCCGTTGAGGTCCACGGCGGCATTGCTGTGAGGGCTGGAGAGCGTGCATTGGGCGCCGCTGAAGTTCGGGTCCACTCTATAGAAAAACAGCATTCATTGACGTCTGTATATACACGAGCTCGATGCACAACGCACGTGCTGAATAAATCCGACTGCGAGGATGAAGCATTCCATACGTTTTGCCAGACTTTGAAGGGAGAAGACGACGACGGTGGTGAGGTGATCCCGAACAGGTCGATCTTGAGGTCGCCGTTGACGTCCATTGGTATAGGTTGCGCAGACACGGAGGCAGGGGCGGTGATAGGCGTCAAATCTACCCACAGTTCAGCACGCCGAACAGGTCTCATTGCGACTGTATCCTCACCAAAGCCACCCTGCGGAGATGCAGCATAGAGGTCTATTGCAACTTCACCAGACCTTGTGGATTGGCTGTAAACGAGGAGGTCTAGCCGCCCGTCTTGGGTAAAATCCCCCGGAATGACGTTGTATACTCTGCGTGAGTGCTTGAATGCCACAGATTTCCGGAAGGTGTAGCCCTCTTGAAGAGCAAGTCATACAACGGACGGGTTGGCAATTACGAGGAACGTACCATGATCCCAAAGATATATGGACAATGACTGGTGGTCCGAACCAAGGGTCAAGAGATCAAGGCTTTGGGCATTATATCAGTTTACGGTGTTGTATTCTCTTTTAAAAGGGCACTCACAATTGGTCTCCGTTGAAATCCCCGTACGCGACTACGGTAGCGTCCGCCTCAACACCCATGTTGCCTGCGCTCAGCAGCGCGTTTCCGCGGAATCGCTTCGGTTGGAAGGGCCATATTGCGGACGTCTGTGCTGCCAAAGCAAGTATAGCCAAAGAGGTAGACCAGAGCCCCGAACAACTGAGAAGCATAACAGGAAGCAGCCTCAAGCTTTGAATGGCAGTACTGATCGCTTTCCGCCTTCCCAAGACACGAGTCCTCGTTCGACGTCCACCAGTACTGTGCGGAGTTCGCTGCTTTCAAGGCGGCCGCCGGGCAATTATCGCAGTCACCAAGCCAGTGCTTCAGCGGGTCACAGAAGATGAAGCGCAGCCTATTCGTAGTAGACGATTGGCCCTAGAGCTGCTGGAGGACGGGTCGATTATGGAGAGGGTCGTGAGGGATTCAGTGAGGATGTGAGTATCTGTAGGCGCCCGGCACGAGTTCCGACGTTGCGCAACAACTCGGCCACAACCTGCAACTTGCACCAAGCCACGCCGTTTCTCTCTTCGACTCTGTCCTGGTGCTTTCTCCGCGGGGGATACACGACTTTGGCAGTAAAAGCTCAAATTTTATCACTTGTGCTCAGTGGATCCTCTTTCTGTCTTGACACTGGTTATGCTTAGAACTTGGAGCACTTAAACTCGGACGCCAGGGTCCTCTTGTTCAAACTAGCCTTTCTCCTAGATGGCCACTTCACCAGCTGGCTTTCCGACCATCCATCCTGTGCAGTGGCCGTATATGGGTGGGATGGAATCCTGCCGTTACTTTTCGGTGGTCCGTGCCTTTGAGCCCTGGACAATCCTCATCACGCATCCTTGGTCCTGCTACTTCGGCCCCTACACTCGCCCGCGAACTGTCAGCGTGTACTTTGGATGGTTCGTTTGAGATTTTAGCGGAACGCTTGGACTACGTTTGGCCCCACGCGTGAGCCCAAGCGTAGATGTTGTCGCTCGGTGGCCATGGTCAATCCGCACTCTACGCCGCATAGACCAGGCAGAACCGGTACTGTCAAAGCGTATATCAAAGCTGCAGGCCACGCCGCTCTCTGCCACTCATCCTTGTGCGTATAAAAATGCGACTCTGGACAGTTGCAATGAAACATCCTCTCCTCATAGCGAGTTCAGATACAGACCAGCCAGCCTCCCCAGTCAGCCTCCCGACAGTCAGCAATGTCAACCTCCCCTCGAAAAAATAACAAGTCAGCCCGCGTCCAGGCGGATTCTGTACGTGTCATCCTCCTTCGCTTTTTCCCTTTTCTTACCGATGGCGCCGGCTCGCATTCCCCTTCAACAGATCTCCCATAAATCTCGTCATGTTAACGGCGCGTCGAAGCCCAGGTCCACGCTTGATTCGTTCAAAGCATCGGCAAAGCGGCCTGCTCCCCCGGGCGCACCACCAAGACCCTACGTCCCACCACCGCTTCCGCTCAGCGACGAGCTCGTAGCGTCAGAGTACCAGAAAGTGCTGAACGGGCCCGCGGACAGCCGGGACGCTTCTTTCGGCCAAGCCCTCGCGCAACTGCTTGGAGCGCTCCCTCGGTCTGGGAATGGTCAATACAACGTCAAAGAAGCCGCCGCCCAGAACTATCTCACAAAACTAGGGCTATATGCGCAGCCGAGGCTCACCAACGATTTCCCGCCCCTATACAAGGTAAATGATCGCTCGCTAACTACCGACGTTCCTGCCTGACTCAGTACATATAGGTCGGAGGCCACACGTCAAACAAGGACTCATTCCCGGCCGTATTCCTCAAGAACGCTAACGCGCCGTACGTCGAGAGGACCACCGTCGGAAATCACGGCTTCGCGTACATGACGTCGGAAGTCTGCAAAGCGGTCTGCGAGTGTGGGACGTTCCACCTCTTCGTTTACCGCCAGTATCCATATGGTCAAGAGCTCCCATATCCCTGGCGTTACTGTGGGCTCTTCTGCGCGCACAAGATCGGATACAAGCTATCCACACCCGGATGGGAGCGCTTGAGCGATGAGGTACGTCGCCATAGGCATGCAGTCAACACATAATCATTTCTTAACATACTGTGATTCTTCAGGCGAAGAAAGCAGCTGCCGAAACCCACTGCGTATCCCTCCACGGGGGAGACAGGGCGTCCGCCACTCCCGAGAACATACTCCGCTACCAGCAGGAATTCCGCATCCGCGCCGTCGAGATGCCGCTCGTGCTCTTAGAGTGCGTCGAGTTCCCATACGGATACGGCAGGGCTCTGCTCTCTGAGGATTGCCAGCATAGTGTTGCTATAAAGCGCACGCTAACGAAGGCCATACCAAAGAGGGCCGACATCGAGCGTGATGAGGCGGCAAAGGCACAAGTGAAGGACAAAGCACGGCGGGCTGAGCCCCGCTGGTAGTCGTTTGCTTCACGGTCGAGTCTCCACCACTTGGCTCTGTTCTAGTATCGTTCACCCGCATCCCCCCTGACTGGAGCGATATTGACCACACTACTGATATGTCTGTACTATTTTGTTTGTATGCCCATACTATGCGCCCACACTATGCCCTATGCAATCCACCCTATGTCTTCGAGAATGCGTTGTCTCCGCGGATGGACGGACTATCGACATCAAGCGACCATACACGCAAGATTCCCGACGTTCCAATGAGAGCTACAACGATGCGTTGGAATGAAAATGAACGGAACACAAAAAGGAAGGGTTTGTGAAGGGCACGGGTCATTTGCGCGAACAGACGACTCGTCCTGATCTCCTAAGACTAACTCGGCACGTCCGGCAGGTTGCGGAATTGCTTCCCTGGCCAGTCACGGTCGTATTATACCAGCCCAACCCACTCCTTACGGAGCGGGCGGTGCGAGGTAACCAAGTTTTCTGGAGGGGACGGTCTTGAACCAGCGCACAGACGACTGAGCCCGTTGGATCGTTAGACCACCTCACATTCCCGGTTTAGGGCCGTTACAGCCACTGCACCATTGTACCCATGCTTTAGAAATAACGTCTTGTCCTATATTCACTCACAGCAACTTGAAACCCTTCATCGACGCGAAAGCAATATTGCATACACCTCCTCGAGCTCAGTTTCACAACTAGTACTCGACTCGTATAGCTACAGGTGCTGTTTACTACACAAATATCAGGGGGCGAGAACGTTACACTAAAACGAGTCATGCAAGAAATACAAGAGAGGGACTTAATGCGTAGCATCGTACGGTACTTTCAGTAAACTACTGCTAGTGTCTTAAGGTATCAAAGCCCACGCTGCAGCCTAAGCCGAGCATGGCTACAACAAGTATTGTAATGGGAACTCACAAGGCACGATGGGAAGCCGACTGAACATTTTGACGAACGTCTCCGTGTAGAAACGCGTCGCCGCCGTTTGCGCCGTCTCATATTCAGCGTCCGTCCAATCCTCCGTCTCGACTGGCAGCATGGCCCGCAAAATATCGGGGAAGTCGGGCCATCTGGACATGAGCACCAGGAAGGCGCGCAGCGTGCGGACGCACGTCCTCCAGTGGCGATCGGGAGGGCTCAGCCAGCAGTACCTGCGGACGTCCTGCGCCATGTTCGGCAGCACGCCCATCGCGCCCGAGCTCTCCCCCCACACCGCCGACACCTCCGCCTCGCGCTCCCAGCGGCGCATCACCGGCCACGAGTCTCGCGGTACGAGGACTTGGTCGAGCGCCAGCAGCTCGCAGCGCCAGTTGATCTCATGCGCCTCCCACAGGAGGTAGTGCCGCACTCGGGGGTCCGTCGCCGCAGTCTTCTGGCACACCGGGAGCCAGTCGAGCTGCGCGGTGGCCTCTGTGGAGTATGTGCGTATCGAACCGGCGCCACTAAACAGGTGGGAGATCGTGTTGTGCATGTCGTACTTCCTCTTGGTGCGTCGCGCCTCCCCTTCTCCGCCGGTAACCTGCGGCTGCTCTCTGATTTTGTACTCCCCGAAGAGAGCATGTCGCCATTCTGCAATCGAGAAAAGAGCCCCAGAGACTGTCTGGTCGAAGAGACGTCGGCGGCAGAAGTGCCGGATGCGCACCAGGTTGTGGAGGTAACGGTGCACCTTCTCGTCCTTGCGAATACACTCAGGAGGCGCAGCGTCGGACGGGGGTGTCAGGGCTGAGATGGTGTCGAGCAGGAAGGGGGGAGGGTAAAAGTAGGAGGCACCCTTGAGATTTTGCGGGAGGTTCCCAATTCCGCGCAGCGCGCGTACCCAGGCGTCCGCAATTGTGGAGAAGGGCGAGTGGCAGTACTCGAGGGATGGTTTGGGAAGGAGCGACTGCGGCAGTTGGCCCGGGTCCGCACTAGGCTGAGCAGTAGTACCTTCCGGGTTCGGTGCAACATCGGCCGGAGTGGTCGCTGTGGGGTCACGTCCCCTGTGCTTCTTGCCACGGGGCCGCGGTTTCTTCCCAGACTTGGGAGGCTTGGAGACAGTCGCCTCCCGAGGAAGCATGTGCAGCGTTGTGGATACGACTTCGGATTCCGACCCACGCGCCCGCTTCGTCTCTCGTTCTACGACAGCTTCAGAGTCTATAGGTGCGGTGGGGAGCGTAAGCGGCGCCGTAGTACAGAGCTCAAAGCTCAGCCGCTCTACCATTGTCGCCAGCCAGTTGCGGGACAAGTTGGCAGCACCAGCGCACACAGCAGGTTTGGGGAGGGCATGTCGCCCATCGCCTGCGGACGAGGGATCGTGCGGCGTCCGCACCTGGACCACCCGCCATATCTTGATGTAGTTGGTCAGCGGCTGTATGAACCAGGTGGGCAAGCCTACACGCGCGTACGTTTGGGCGGCGGTGCCGTCGTGTACGAAAGCTCCGAGAACCTGCAGGACATCGTGGCTGTAGTCCTGGGGAGTCTGTATGCGTGGTGCGACAGTCTCCAGGAAAATCTTGAGGCCGGCGAGTTCCAGGGAAAGACGTTGCACATTCGCCGCGACCGCGATCGTGACCATGCGACCGGCGGGAAGACGAGAGAGGCGTTCAACACACTGTCGAAGCATTAGGCTCAGCTGGTCACCGATTTCTCTCTGTGTAGTCGGCAGGCCAGGGATTGCGCGGAACGCTTTCACGACCTGCCCCGCGGCTACGGTTAGGTCGACTACGATCGAATGGCGGAGAAAGCCCACGGACAGGGCTGCTCCTGCGTCTCGGTCCGCCTCCCAGTCGTTATCCGGGTTCAGATTACGCCAAAGGACGTCCGAGAGGGGGTACGCTCCTTGACGAGGTATGCACGCAATGTGCCACATCCCGGTGGTGATCTCCTGCGGCCAACGCGAATATTCATTCACGCCCCAGAGGCCGTCGGAGTACGTTTTGACAATCCGACGCTCCACGGGGTACTCGGGGACATAGTCCTGGTTGGGAGAAGTGATCACCAATGATTGAAAGCCGGCGAGTGAGGCCACCTTGCCGTCGAATGGGTTCACTACGGGAGGCGCTATTTAACGAGGTCAGCGTGTGCATCATGATAATCCCAAGTGAAAGTCGTCCACTACGAAGCCCGTGTAATCGTGTGAGCTGCACAGTTTACGCTGTCGCAATTCGACATGAGCGGACACGTTCGCGCAGTTAAACGTTGTCTTTTTCTGGAGAGTCTCAACTGCAAAGAGACTTACGCGGCATGAATTGGTTGCGCGTGAGCTCTACAGGCGGAGGCGTGCGTACTCGCCATTGAAAGGCCGGCTTGACCTCCTGCGGAGGCTCCGTGGATTTTCCTGCTGGGGATGTCGTGCCCAATGGATTGGAAGGCAGACTCCGGCGAGGGGCGTCCGAGTCGTGCGCTTCGGGTGTAGACATCGCGGCCAACCGAGGGCTGCCGCGGCCCCACAAGACAGTATCTCACCAGTTGCAGCAAGGGGCTGTAAAGTGTTCTACGCGAGGACTGTGCGGTGAAACTTGAGTGCCGCCCCCAGCATGTAGCGGGATCTTCAAGAGAAGGTCGGTCGAACGTTCAGCGCTGCGCTGTTCAGCGTGGGCGCTTGAATATGCGACCACTTCGGTGCTATCGCCACTTCGTGCTCCGTCCCCTCATCTCATCTCTCCACGTTCGTCGATCACCAGCCATCTCCCGCGCGGCCTCTAGTATATAAGAGTTCTCATCAGCGGCCGACGCACCCCAATCATGTCTGTTCTCCTCTCCCCCGTAGTCGAGCTCTACAGGCTTGCCCTCCAACCGGTGGCGCCGTTCACCTGGTTCGGCCTCACGCTCAGCACGCTCGACGTCGTCGCGACCGTGCGCCTGTGCGTCGCGCTCCGGCAAATCAGAGAGAAGCTCTGGCGGGACCATATCCAGAAGACAAAGACGGTACGGTCGGAGAAGGAGACGGCTGTGACCGTCGCGGAGGTCGAACCGCGCTCCTTTGTGCGGGACGCCGCGTCCGTGCTGCTCGTCGTTTACGGCGGGGAGGCCGTCACATGTCAGTGCTCTCTCGCTTTGTCGTATGGAGGACGGACGGGCCAATAACGCATTATATCTCAATGGGTCTGAACAGGCCCTGCGTTGGCCATCCCGCCGTCCTTCATGCTTTCCGGCGTCGTCCCAGCGTTCTACACCGCCGTACAGGCTGCCGTGGAGAAGCTACCGTCCGTACCGACCCCGGCGTTTGAGAACGAAGTCCCTCTGGCCGTGCTCGACGGCATGACGCGTGCATACCTGCTCTGCAACCTCATCCCGCCCATGGTCACTGCGCACACGTCGCCCGCCATCAACAGCAATCCGTGGACTTTGCTTCTCACCTCCCTGGTACGTGTCAATTAGCAATCCCTGCGCGCCCGCAGTCTGCTAACGTGTCCGCGCTTCAGTTCACCGCAAACGCGGGGTTCTTCTTCACGAACCTCTTCTCGTTCTTCCAGCCGTACGCGCTCACGCTCACCACGCCCACCGAGTTCCTCCCGTACGGTTGGACGACGACCGACCTGTGGTGTGCGCCGCTCATCACCGGGCTCTACGCCTTCCTTACGCACGCCCAGCCGTTCTGGGCGGACGCGCACTACGTCGCGCTCGGGTGGCTCGGGGGCCGCGTCGACGGCGCGGAGAAGATCGCCGCGGTGGACCCGGAGACGGCGCGTGCGGTCTGTGCGCTCGTACTCGCCGGTTTGTTTACGACGCGCGCGGTCAAGACCTTTGGGCCTGGAGCCGTTAAGCCGAAGACGAAGGTGCAGTAGAGATATAGAGTGATAGAGAGGGCGATGTTATGATCTGACACGACGATATACGCATTGATTGTCGACGAGTTTGTAGGTTTGTAGATGTTGTCACTTCTTGCTATTCAAATGCTGCTGTGTATTCTTCTCGGAGCGGATGACACTCGCCATGGCTTTGCACCCTGCACCGACTAGGGGAGTTACGAACGTGAGCCTATTCAGACGTGCTATCAAACAATCCCCCGTCCATATATCCGCAGATGGAACACGAGCACAAGCACAGGTCACTATATACACCGTGTATACTCGGGAGGAGCCGTCAGAATGCCAGAATGAGACCAACGACTACGCATCCTTGACCTCTTCCATGGCCTCCGCCTCCTTAGAGTTGCCATTCATCTCTTTCGCGTCCTCAGCCTCCTCCGCGACGGCATCCTCGACCGCCTTCTCCGCTTCAGCATCGGCGGCTTCCTCTCCGCCCTCTTCCTTCGCTTCGCCCTCGCCCTCGTCGTCCTTCGCGCCCTTGCTGCCGATCACTGTCGCGTTGATCCTGCATAGCAACCCAAGCGGGTCCTATCAGCATCCCGGTCGCAGTACCACCACACCGCCGAGAGGTACGCACGTGAGCATAACATGGACCTTCTCCTTCTCCTCGCCGCCCTCGGGGTTCTGGAGCTCGATGGTGAGGCGCTTGCTGCCCTTCCAGCCGTAGCTGCCGGTCGCGAACGTGCTGGGGAGGAGCGTAGACGTGCCGAGGAAGCCGGGGTCGGTCGACGCGAGCGAGACCGTGCCGTCGTCGCCGAGGATGGGCGGGGTGTGGGTGAGGTTGAGGTGGAGCGGCAGCGCGCGCGCCTTGAACGAGGACGCGCCGAGGTTTGCCTGTTGCGCGCACAAGTGAGCGGGTGTACAGACGTGCGCGTATGGGATGGCGACGCACCTTAGGTCCTCGCTTTGCGCGGCCTTTGGCCGCCTTTTCCGTCTTGGGCGTCTTCGCGCTGCGTGTGGTGGGACCGGCGCCGGAGTCGTCCTCGGCGGCGCGTTTTCTGGGAGCTGTGGGCGGTGCGTCAGCTGCTGCCTCGGCGGGCGTGCTCGGGGCGGACGTACGCATATTTGGTCGTATGGGCGGGTGAGGGGAGGGTGGTAGGAGACGGGTGGGAGGGGGCGGACGTGTGAATGGGCCGGTGATGATTTATTGCGCGAGCTGGCAGGGGGCGCTCCCAAAGGGGAGGGGGGGACGACTTGGGGGAGAGAGCGAGGGGCCCCATGACAACGTGCGCACGTCCCCGCCCCGAATCCGATGGCAGAGAACCGAGCCCGGCGCGTCGGCCTCCCTCCTCGCTCTCACCCCGAAGCGCGCCATTCGTCCGTCCGTATGACATCACGCGTCTCCCCACGACGCGTCGGTGGCGCCCCCCCTCAGCCACCCGGGCAGACGGCCGGCGCTCCGTCCGCTAGCTCCTCGTCTTGCAGTAGTGGCCCGGGAACTCTCCTCTGCCTCAGACCCTCATGTTGACTGCAACTTCCAAATTTACTCCTTCTTGTCATCACAGCTGCTGGCAACTGGGTCATTCAAGAGCCTATCTGAGCTTTTATGGACCCTTTAGAAGCTAGAAGACTACTAGTACTTGAGTTTTGCCAGGAGCACAAGCGGTGTCGATGTCACAGCTCGCGAGCGCAGGATATTGGTAGGAAGGTATATAGTATGCTAGACGGCGTTAGTTTTTATCTACCAACGCTTCAAGGCTGCGGCCATCACGGATGTCGATCGTAGCACACTATAGAGCCGTCAGCCGCCGCGCTCACAGACAGGGGTATACCCTGGTATACCCTGTCCATTCCAACTGCGACCATACATAAACGCAGTTGTCGCCTTATCCCGCCACCTACTTCCCCGTCCGTCTGTACAGCACCTTCGCATCCATCCTCGAATCACACGCAGCATGGCACCCAACTCGCACCCGCTGCAAACTATCTTCCGGACACCGGATGCAGGGCTCATCCGAAACAAGGACGGCCTCTGCAGGAACTGTGACAAGAAACCCGCACGCGGCGAGCACTTCCGCAAGTGCGCCGGCTGCCAACTCGCGCTCTACTGCAGCGACGCGTGTCAGCAGGAGGACCGGAGCAGACATAAGTACGCCTCCATCGCTCCTTACTCGAAAGATCGCGGCTGACATGAGTCCTGATTTCAGGCATCAGTGCGACTTCCTGCAAGAAAGCGCTGAGGAGATCCGCGAGCTGCAAGCGGACGCCAACGAAGAGGAGCTCGCATACCTCGAAGAGAAACTAGCCCTCCGCTCCCGCCTGCGCGACTACGCCGAGGCGCACCGGCTCTCCTTCCGCTTCATCGCCGCCGCGCAGCTCTTCCTCGCCGGCTCCGCCTCCACCCCGCTCGCCGACGACCCCAAGGTGCTCGTCGTCCCCCTGCGCCCCCGCGCGCCCGACAGCACGTCCGCCCTCGACCCAGCGCGTGCCTTCACAGCTGGCAAGACGATGCTGCTCCCGCTTGCGCGCGTGCTCGAAGACTCCGCGAAGAGCGGGACACGTCTCAGCGAGGCGTACGCTGCGTCCGCGGGGTACCGCGCGCGGCTTGCTGCAACGGAGGCCGCGGGGAACCCGTGGTTCACCGGGCTGCTCCCTGTGCTCTACCGCGCAGGCCCAGGCGTGACGACGATGGAGTTCTTCCCGCAGTGCCGCCCGGACGCGCCGTTCCGGGGCGCGGTCACGGCTGCGAGCGAGCGGCAGCAGATCACGTACTACGGCCGGTTCATCGAGCTGGGAGTGCTGCTCAGGCCTGACCCGGGTGTGTCGGGCGATGCTACCTATGTGCCAGGCTACTTGAAGAAGGCGGGCTCGCGGTGGAAGTGGACACCGTTGTTCGAGGGGTTTCCGAATGACCCGGTGTGGCAGCGTACACCTCCGGCGGAACGGCAAAAGTTGCTGGAGATGAAGCTTGAGCAGGCTCGACGCGCGTGATCACCGCGCAGAGATACTTCACAGATTGCAGCATGTAGCACGCGTTCATGGATTCTGTATATCACTGCCTTCCTTCTGCTAGGTGCCTTGCGTCAGTCGAAGCCTTGTAGTGCACATCGCGCCATTCCAACTGATATCTGGGCTTGTACGAGGGGTTTCAGGCAGAGAACAAGTTCAAGCCGATCCGTAACGCAAGAACACAGAATTTCGAGCCAGATAAGATGACGGTAGGAGAACAAAAGTCGGAGGATAGACGCCACGCGTGATTGCATCCTCACGCGCACCGTGTTCAGCCACCGTGCAGCTTTCTGCATACTCCCACCTCCCCATCTGGGCCCTTACTATCATATCGACCTGAACCACATACCGATGCTGTCAGAAGATACGTACTCACGCTACGCGGCCTACACAGAAGAGGAAGACGAGCTCGAGGACTGGCCAGGCGACCCGCGCACCCCCAGCCGCCACTTCCACCGACGCGCCCTCACCGACGACGAAGACCTAGAAGACGATCCGGACGAGCACGACGACCTCCCCCTCCCCGACGCAGAAGAGCCCTCGCAGGGCTTCGCGACCCACACCGCGTTCGACGCGTACTTCCAGCTCGCCTCCAAGCCCGCACGCACCTCCGCCAACGTCTTCTCCGCGCTCCTCCCCGCGCTCTCCCCAGAGGAGTTCGCCGCGGCCCTCTCGACCGCCCGCTCGACCGAGCGCACACACGGCCTGCGCCCAGCGCTGTGGAACGACGCGCGCACGTGTAGGGCGGCGTACCGCCGCTTCCGCTGGGAGCTCGACGAGGGCTTCAACCTGCTGTTCTACGGGTACGGCTCGAAGCGCGTGTTCCTGAACGCGCTCGCGGGGTGGCTCGCGGAGGAGGGCGCGCACGTCGTTGTGGCGAACGGGTTCCAGCCGTCCTTTGCGTTTCGCGACCTGTTGGGCGCGATCGAGCGCGTCCCGGGGGTGCTTGGGGACGAGGGCGAGTCTCCTGCGGGCGGGCTGGACGCGCAGGTGCAGCGCATACACGCGTTCTTCTCGCAGCCTCGACACTCCCCGTCCACCGCATCCTCCTCCCACGTCTACATCATCGTACACAACATCGAGGGCGCCGCGTTCCGCGCGCCCAAGCACCGCTCCGCCCTCGCGCTCCTCGCCCTCGCCCCCCGCATCCACCTCTGCGCGTCCTTCGACCACGTCGTCGGCGCGCCCCTCCGCTGGTCCCTCTCCGACATCTTCGCGCGCAAGCCCGACCCCGCCGCCTCCCCTACCCCAGCTGACGAACAACGCCCCCCGCGTGGCCCCGCGCAGAAACGCGGCTTCGCATGGCTCTGGCACGACCTCACCACGCTCGCGCCATACGACTTCGAGCTCGCATACGCAGACCCGACGGTGCTCACCGGGGCGTCCGTGCTCCGCGGCGCCCGCGCCCCCGCCGCGTCGTCTGCGGCGGCGGGCGCAGCCCCAGGCGCGGGCGCGGGTAGGGGGGCGATGACGGAGACCGCGGCGCGGCACATCCTCGCGAGCGTGACGCAGAAGGCGAAGAAGCTGTTCGTGCTGCTTGGGGCGAAGCAGCTCGAGGTCATGGACACGCCCTCGCAGCCTGGTGCAGCGGGGGAGGCGGACGCGGGGGCGGAGGAAGCGTATGATTACGACAGGCTGTTCGCGGCGGCGCGCGACAACTTCGTCGCGCAAAACGACACTGCGCTGCGCGCGCTGCTGGGTGAGTTCCGCGACCACGGGCTGGTCGTCGCGCGGCCTGCGCCGGGGGGCGCGGGTGAGGCGTTGTGGATCCCATTGAGAAGGGACGCGCTCTTCAAGGTTGTCGCGGATTTGACGGCGTAGCGAGTCGCGACCCGCGCGACCGTATGTAGTAGCGAGTGTACCATGTATATGAGCGAGCTCCCCGCCCTTTCTTGCGCGGGGTAATTCGTATGCTCGAAAACGCTCGTCGCGAGCACACTGTACAGAGCTCGTGGATCGCAGGGCGCACGGCGTGCCGGCATATTTAATTTCCTGGGTGCCCTGTGTGCACAACAGGGTGCGCGCGAACCCCGCGTTTGGCAGCGGGGATCAAGCTCACGGACGGACATCGAATACAATCCGGGACGTTGACATCTTCTGCTCGGTCGCGAGCCAATCAGAGCCGAGCTGGAGTGTGTTAACCCGCCGCATTGGGAAAAGACTTACGTGGTAGATAACACTAACCGGGAGCTTATCGTCGGCAAGATTAGCTTTTGACCAGATAAGTCCTTCACCTTCCTCAAATGCCTGACTGCACCCTCTCCAGTTCGGAATTACAGGGTCACTTAGACAGCAAAGGATGCCCTTTGCATGAGGATTCCTCAGCTGAGGATGCTTAAATCCTGAGGCGGGAGAAAAAATGCGACCCAATGCCTACTCCCCTAACCCCGGTTGCTAAAATGCCCCGAATCAGCCTGCGGCGGGCCGCCCGCCGTGTCCGAAATGGTACGGTAACCCTAAATTGGGCGGTACGCCTCTGCCGAGACGCTGACCCTAGTGTGGGGTTTGCGCTCCCCCCTTTCCCCCACAGATTACACGGACGTCTTCGGATATGACCTCCCGCAAGAAACTGTGCAACAATTATACAAAGATTTGCTCCATGCCGCGGGGCTGCGTTGTCAGCAATACACGAAGAAAAACCTCCAGAACTGGCTTTCGAAGAAGCGAAAGCAAGAGGAGGTCAGGAGAGCAAGGAGAGCAACCAAATGGACTCAAACGGCACCGAGGCTCGTGAGTACTTCAATTTTGTCTCTCTGTGTTCGCCCCTGACTTAAATCGCAGCGGTAAACCCCTAGATAGGTACCTGATCGCATGGGAGTGGAGCTAGAACTGTCCACAGCCCGTGAAACGGGGGATAGCAGGGGTGGATGAGTCATGGATCCGTATAGTTGAAGGGATGTGGTACATATATGCAACAACCTCGTATTAAAAAAGCCACATCTTCGCCAAATCCAGAACTTCAGCGCCAGTAAATATTGGAGAAGACTGTCAGTCCTAAACCGTCGTTGTCGTCGTCGTCCTTAAGCAACCCGCGAGGCTGGCATCCGTGCTCACTGCGTACCCGAAAGGTGGTGGGCGCTACGACTATATCGGTTGATTATTTCCGATCACCAGGCAAAGTGTGGGTTAACTAGTGGGTGTTGAAAGTAGTGGTGATCAAAAGCTTTCGGAGTTTCACCATCCTTAACGGTGATAATCACTGAGGTTTATTGACGGCTCAGCGCTTGAGAGAAATCTGGTTAGGTCCAAACAGGAACAAATAAGTGGAGGCCATTCGTAGGGCGCTGTGGCTGCTTGACAACCGTCGTCTCTTGTCCTCAATGTCCTCGAGCTCGTCCTCGCTGCCCTTTCGAGACCGCCTCCTCTCGCGCGCTCTCCGTAGCTCTTGATATGTCTTCTCAGGGTCTTCTCAGGAGTTCTCCTCGCCACTCTCATGTCTCCCTTGTGCTCTACGCTTTGTCTGGTGTGAATGTCTAATCCTGCTGCCTTCAAGTTCCACTCCTCGCTCTCGTTTATGTCGCCATTCTATCGTTTTCGAGCTGCCCTCTCAGGAAGCTTACCTGCCAGCGCATCACTGAAGTACGTCAATCTTATGTGCTGCCGCTGCTCTGCATCTGCTCTCGCCGCTAGGATTGGCCGGTTGTGTTGCTGCTGCTGTCTTATCGTCATCCTGCGGCTACTCTTTGCCTCGCGCTCCTTCAATCACGCTCTCCTCGTCAGCCATCCTTCGGTCATGTACTTGCATCTCCGGGTTCTTCTCGCCAATATCTTGCTTGCACGTTACTCGTGTCTCACCTGCGCTCGGGCCTGCACTGGTCTCATGCATGCCCTGTCGTCCTATTTCTGTCACCCGGTCCTACGTCCGTCTTGCCTGCCTCTTTGTATCTGTCTCGCTTGCGTCTCCACGCTCTCTGCGTCCTGCTTCCGTCTCTGTGGCTTTGCGGCTCCCGCGCCGCGCCCACATCCCGTCCACGCCGAAGCCCGTGTCTACACCCACACCCTGTCTTGCATCCATTCGTGCTTGCCCCGCGCGTATCCGGGGTCTTCGCGACGACCCGCCTCCTCTTCGTGCACTCCACGCACCTCCGGGTGTCTGGTCCACACCCACGCTGTGTCCTGTGCACACCCGGCGTCCTCGCGCCCTCCCGTGTCCTCCCTGTGCCCGCCTCGCGCCCCTTCTATATAATCTCCATCTGCACGTTCGCGCCCACATTGTGGCCCTGCGTACGCTCGCGCATACCCCGCGCTCGTTATATGTATGATATTCTGCATGTATCCACCCGTCATCGAATGATATCCTCGTTGTCCATTTCGCTTCGATGAGTGCCATACAAACCGTAGTGAAAGTTGTGGTGTAATATAGGGTGAATCACCCGGTATCAGAATTCAACCAGAAAGCCACGTACAATCACTAATTCCGCCTCTCCAGACGAAGGTGTTGAACGGGAAGAAAATTTGGCTCACAAATCCTACTTAATCCACCCGGGAAAGTGGTGATTGCACGCCAGCGCCAAATTGGCTGAGTGGGTGGGAACACCCAGTTTCCGTAGATATTTTCTCTACTTTAGGCATCGTGAATTTACTAGTGCTTTTCCCAACATGTCAGTCGCACAGAGGCTGGGAAAGATCGACGCGACACAGCCACGGCTGTATCTGCGCCAGCGTCTATGCGCATGAGCACCGACTTCCGGGGAGCCGTGCACCTGCTCTGCTTATAGCTTCATGGATCTATACGTGCCCGGCATTCGATTCGATAAGGACCTTGACGACTCGGAGACCGGATGAGCACAGTGTAGGGATGGCATCTATGTCCAAGCCCAAGTTTCCGGCTTCGCTCGGGATTGTTTCGAACATGAGGACCCCGGTAAGTGATGCTCTGATAATTATCTCAGGGGTCTTCGCCTCGCTCCGCACACACTCATCAGTGATCTTGATCAGCAAGCTCGCCGTGAACGAGTCGCACGACGACTGCTGTGGTCGCAACCTGCATTCACTACCGCGGCACCTACCATGGCCAACTTCGCTACCGCCTCGTTCCTCAACTCCCTCAAAGCCATCTATCCAGCCAGCGGACCCTCAACCACCGCATATCCCGGCGCGCTGCCGAATCCGTGGGTCGTGGTCACCGCGGTCGCGTTCAGCGCGTCCAACGTGCCCGATGCGGTCCCGGTTGTCTTCAAGCACGCGCTGGAAGAGCTGAAGGCGGGGCAGAAGGCGCAGGGTGTCGCGGACGACGTGGCACTGAAGGAGCAGCTCGTGCTCGCGAGGAAAATTCGCGAGGGTGTCCTCCAGAGCGGACTGCTGAGCGGGTTTCCAAGGGTGAGTGAATTTGATTGTGACTGTCGATCATCGCGTCATCGCAGGAATGAGGGCGTAACACCGTGCCTTGCCAGCGCTAGCGTGGGTTAGTCTCCCAGAGGCAGACCTATCACGCTCTGTTGGAAGGCGGGGAGGACGAGCGTGTAAAAGCGTGGGTGGGCTCCCTCATTCTGCCCTTGTCGTGCGCGGACTCTCATGCGCAACCCAGCGGTGGACGCCGTTTAGTGGTTACGTCGAGGATACGTGCATCTGCGCCGGACATGATGTATGCGCCGTAAGCAGCACCTGTAAGACTCGGACGCTCAGTTGAATCATGCAACAGTTACAAAGGGAGCTGTTCCTTGCAACCTACAGTATCATTCACACGGACGATTCCAAGCCGAAACCAAGAAGCTCGAAGTTGTTGCTATACCACCGCGTCCGCGTGCGTGAACATGCGGCGCGAACCCGAAGCGACGACGTCACGACTCATTCTGCATGAAATGATGAACCGATGTTAACGATCGTTCCTGGCATTCGCAGACAATTAACACACTTATCGCGCTAGGCGAGGTCATGCCGGAGAGCCTGCGCGAGTCAAAACCTCTGCGGTAAGCCTACTATCCGTGAATAGGCGCATATACTCACTCTCGAGTTGGCCGCCCGCAGCTCGTCGAACAAACATATGACGGAGTACGACAAGAACGGCGAAAAGCTCTTTCGGTCAATGTACCGCGACACGGCAGACTCCGTGCAGGGCCTGCTCGACTCTGCCTACCCCGACCTAGGTCCGTCCGTTCTCCTTCCCGCCTTCTCCGCATCTGCGCTCGCCCACCTTCCTCGCTTCGCCATCTGCACGCATCTCGTTCCTCGCCCTTCCCTCCTCCCAATCACCCCTCCTTATCATGCGTGCGACATGCCTACTATCGCCTCTCTGTGTCCTCTTCATACATCAATGCTTACCCATCTTTCCCACCGCTCTGTCTTATTGCTCGAACCTGCACCATGTGGTCCTTTGCTGAATGCCCTTCCCACAGGCTGGTGGTGCAACACCATCGGGTACGGCGTGATGTACGGCGGGGCGGACGTGCTGACGCAGGTCGAGTCGACGTACGCGATCGTTGCTGCGCTCATCGCCGTCGATGCGCCGCGCCAGGTCGGCTGGCATCTCGCAAATGCTCGTCACGGCGGCGCGTCTCTTGAGGAGGCGCGAGCTGTGCGTCGCATCGCGATGGAGGTCGCGCAGCTCGTCGGTGTCACTTGGAAGAACGGTGTCCCTGAAGTCGAACCCTGAGTCGTCCAGGCTGGACCCTCGGACGATATGAGGTGGTATATTCGGCGATGTCGAATGCTTAAGCGCACCGCTGCGCGGAATATAATGATACTTACGATTGTACCGGACCTAGCGGTGAACAGCCAGCGACGCGCCCGCCAAATGAAGCACGGATGTTCCCCGACGTGCCAAAGACCTTCCTACCCCAGACTTCGGTCTAGTGCCGAGCCCATCCGCGTCGCATGCTGCATCGCTGGCGGCACTTTGGACAGCGTGCTGTGCTGCGAGTGCGCCTCGCCCGTCCGTGCCGAACGCAACGCTCCAAGCCCCCCAGTATCAGCGACCGCTGTACCTGTCACCCCCATTCCTCAAAACCGCCCGCTTCTAGCAAGCATACCGACCCGCCCGCAGCTGCGCACCACCACCCGCTCGCCCTACGAACGACACGCCATCCACAACTGTCCATCCACACGCTCGAGCTCCACTCCACCTCACAGCACCGAGGCCGCCTGCCGTACGCGCTGCGCCGGACTCGAACCTTGCACTATCGCGGGCCAATCAGTGTGCGCATTATGCCGGCACCAGGCCTGCGCACGGCGACCATGCTCGACATGGCAAGAGCGGATGAGCGCGTACACAAGTCCGCCTAAACTGCGAGCGCCACAACAATAGCACACGCATGCGGCGCAGCCTAGAAAGCATCCCAGGTAATTCGGGTGTGATGGAGGTGTACGCCTCAGAGTCATCGCGCGCGCATGTCTGACCGTTCGCTGACGGAGTGTGGCTGCATGCGTCAATCTGACTGCGTGTGGGAGGGTGAACGGGGGTGCTCATCGCGGAGCCAGCGTCCGGGGGGACATGCCGATTGACGAACAACGTAGGATATGTAATTCGACATCGAATCCGTCAACGCGCAGCCGTACCTTTTTCGTAACGCTTTCGTAACGGACGAGGCAGCAGTCTTGTAGGTTCGCGGCTACGTGCGTCGGAAAGGCTTAGCACCCGCAACACCCGGATGTGCGAAGGTCATCGACAGGAAGCGGGTGGACCAAAGGTGGCTCCGACCTTCCTCCGCGCACGTCGATAGAACCATGCCGCACGGATCGCGATGCTTCGGGAGCGAGTAGCACAGCGAGTGCGAATGATACACGGGCTGGGATGACGACAGGAATGGACGAAAGAGTGTGCGCGATGCCCACGCCGAACCCGAGCTTGAGCCTATCGCACCGCCGATACTAAACGCCTACCAAACGTCAAACTCTCCCGGGGAGTTCTCGCCTTCGCAGAACCCGGACATCTCTCCCGGGGAAGCATGGGCAAGCGCCGGAGGATCGCGCCGCGAGGCCAAGTGCCTTCTAGACTGGCGAGCCGGAGCTGGGGCCTGCCTAAAGATGATAAAGTGCTATGATTACGCCCCGCTGAGGTGCACAGACTGGGATACAACGTCATCAAACAACGTACAACGTCCGCACGCGCGCCCGCGAACACGACCGAGACAGCCACGGGGCACCAGGAAGCGAGGAATCGAGAGGGCAACAAGCGCGAGGACCGTTCCAGGGAAGGAGCGATTACATTTGCTGCATGTACTGCGGTGGCATGCCACCCGGGGGCATCATCTGGGGGGGAGGCATCATGCCGGGCATGCCCTGCGGCATGAATCCGGGCGGCGGCGGCGGTGGAACGAAGCCGCCTTGGGGGTTGTACACAGGGACGCCGGGGGGTGGAGGTGGGACGCCCATGGGCATACCCTGCGGAGGCATGCCCTGCATGGGTGGTGGCATTCCGGGCATCCCCTGCATCCCCTGTGGCATGATCGTCTGTTGGGGCGTGAACCCTGCGGGAGGCGGTGGTGGTGCTGCGAGCGCGCCTGCGAATTGACCTTGATAGGCCTGGTATCCGGGGACGGGCGGACGTGCACCGAACGCGTTGAGCGCACCCATCGGCGCGGGAGGAGGCCGCGCGGTGGCTGGGAGCGCGTTATTTTTGCGAGCTTGGGCGGCGAGCAACCGCTCGGCGGGAGTGCCGTGTCGTTCGCCCTTGCCGTCCTTCTTGAACGCGTACTGGACTGTGATGGCCTTGTTCATGAGGAATTGGCCGTTCATGGACTCGATCGCGGCGTCCGAGGACTCGAAGTCGGTGTACGACACGAAGCCGTAGCCCTTTGATTTTCCAGACGTCGGGTCACGAGCAATCTGTGCAATGGAGAAGTGGAGTGGGTTTTGGGGAATAAGAGAATGGACGCGTTAGTTATGTCGGGGAGGTTGAGAGGGCGGGGAGCGCATGGGGAGGGGAGATACAACGCACCTTGGCAGTGGTCGCCATCATGCCGAATGCACTGAAGGTGTCGTAGAGCAAACGTTCGTCCACATTTTCGTCAAGGTTTCCGATGAACAGGTTCGCGCCGACGTCGAGTTGTTTTTTGTCCGAAGATGCCTGCGCGGGCCGAAGGGAGGATGGTCATATGAGGAGCGTAACAGGCGAAGAGAAGGCAGCGGCGACAAGGAGAAGATGGTTAGGTTCCGCTCTCACTCGAAAAGCGTGCAGGGCACGAACCTTGTTGACCCTGATGGGTTTCCCCCATAATTTGATCTGGTTCATAATCTTGCAGGCATACTCTGCATCCTCCTCGGTCAAGAACTCACAGAAGCCATAGCCTTGGTGTGTCATAGATATGCGGTCCTTGGGAAGATGGACATTTACTGGAACGCGCGCAGTGTGAGCGTGAATCTGTCAGATATACAGCAAAACAAGTATGTATAACTCACCGACTGGTCCGGCCTGTAGCATCAGCTCCCATATGAGCGCGTCGCTACACCGCTCGTCGAGATTCCCCTGCCAACCTGTGAGTTTCATGCCTGCACGCACAAAGAGTAGCACGCACCAGGTACACAGTCGCCTCTTGATTGCGGTCATCTTGTGGTCGCGACATGGTGGTGGTCGATGAGTACGCCGAGCTGGGCGTCGTGCGCGCTGTTTGTGACACTTTGTTATCGGTGGCGCCTGCCCATCTGCGCGAACTTGACGGGCGTCTGACGAGCGCCCGTCTCTATCTCTCGAACCAGCTCAACGCCCGCACAGACACATCCGACAGCTCCGAGTTCACCATCATCAGTGTTTCTCCTACATCTTCTCTCGGCGAATCAAATAATTAGCACAGACATGGCGCTGAGAACGCACGGGAATCGGCCTCCTCGCCGAGGCGTGCAGTGGCGAGGCGTGGAGGCCTCCTTGGCCGGAGACGCCACCGACGCGCCGCGGACATCGTACGCCGGCAGTCAATTACCCTCGTTAACACGATCTAGTAAAGCAAGGCAGCGAAGACAAGTTCCTGCTAAGGAATCGTCTAGGTGACACGTCCTCGGGCGCGTGTCGCGGGTGGACTAGCCAGGCAATATGTGCCCACGCGGATAGCCCCGTATGTGCGCCCGCTGCATCCCTTGCTCGCTCATGATTGCATTCTAGGCAGGAGGGAGATAAGTTGGCTATGATGTCGTCCTCAGATGGTCAGTGTTCGTCACCAAGGCTGGCTTGACGGGGAGAAGGCACCCTGAAAGAGAGTGAGAGTTGTGCGCCGCCGACATATGTCCACCGGAAAACACGCTAGCTTGGCCGGCGGCTGTGCAATCCATCGGGAGGCTTCTGGAGGACCAGCGTCGACATGCAAGCCGCATGGGACGGATAAGGCGAATATCCTCGCCGGACCTGGCATCGAGCACTATCAGCGATTCTTTTATCTGTTTTTTGATGGCCCTCGTCTACCTGCGTGCGGGTTGGCCGCCCAACTCGCGGAATCCGGTGCCCATGCCGCGCAATATCCCTTCGTCCAGTCAGATCGGACCCGGCGATGCGTACCCTCGTTGTTGCACAGCGTCATCGTGCGCTTGGAACAAACGTGCCGCGATGAGACGAGGGCCGCCACTTATATAAAGGCGCGTTCCCCGTCTGCATTCCGCTCGTCGGCCATCCCCAGTCGCACACTCCACAAACGGCGTTCACCACCCGTCGGTCCTCCTTTACGACTTTTCTTCGCTGTCTGTAGACTTTGCTCGCCACCCCTTCACCTTCGCCCGTCATGAACTCCCGCATCGTCCTCTTCTTCGTCACCCTCATGGCGTTCGCGCTGTTCGCCACCGCGAGCCCTGTGCCCAACCCCGAGGGCGTGCTCGTCAAGAAGGCCCTCAAGCAGTACAATGCGCGCAGCGGCGCCGCCAAGAAGCGCAGCGACGACTATAAGCCGTCCAAG
This sequence comes from Trametes versicolor FP-101664 SS1, assembly GCF_000271585.1. NCBI lineage: Eukaryota > Fungi > Basidiomycota > Agaricomycetes > Polyporales > Polyporaceae > Trametes > Trametes versicolor. Next base: position 2,716,426 of record NW_007360324.1, read on the forward strand.
TGAGTACTCCCGATATCCACAAATTATTTTCTTGCCCCCTCGCCGGTCACCCAAATTCTAACGATGCGCTCTCAGGGTGTACCGCGCTGCCATGCCGGTGGCCACCGCTTAGAGGCCCAGCATGTCGCCCAAGACCCACCCGCTAGGTACGTCCCCCCGAACGCCATGCTGCGCGTGGAGCGGCGCCCTGATAATTCGTTCCTTGTTGCCTTGCAGACGTTTCGTGCTCCGACGCTACCGTCCTATGCTCTCCCCTTCCTCTACGCCCCATCTGCGAATGCTCTGTACCGCCTCTCCCGCGCGACCACGGCCCCTTTGCAACGCCCTCATGATGACCTCGATGTACTCGGGCCGACGACGGGACGCGCGGCGGTAGGAGGAGGTTCCGTTCCTGGACGCTCCACCCTGCCCTGCCTCCGGCGCTGTACCTGTCTTGTAAATAGTATCTCCATTGGACTTTTACGCCTTCTACGTAGACCTGTTATCGTTAGTTTCTAGACCTTAGACGAGCTCATGGACTTTGAGGCTGAGGCTTCAGCCTTTGGTAGGTATTTGCGTAGTGCTGGATGTGGTGTTATCTGCATACCACTACGCAACAGCCCGTTTAGCTCAGTGGTAGAGCGCGCCACTCGTAATGGTGAGGTCGGTTGTTCAATCCAGCCAATGGGCAAGCTTTTTGGTTTACAACTTGTAATTGTACTATGTCGCATATCGTCTTGTGAATTCAGTTTTCCGAATACGTTCCATTTTCCTTCGTTTCGGAAGCCTCCATCGTTCCGAGTCTGCACAAAGGTACGAATTATGACGTAGCGAATTACTGGGCAGCAGACCAAGCCTTCGAGGACGGTGGTCGGTGTACACGGGCTCAGCGGCGGGGTATCAGACTGCTTGACAAGTCTGCACATTTACTGCAGTTTATGCACTGTTTTATTCTTGGGTACGGATACGCATACAGCAGCACGAAACAAGCAAGAAAGCAAGTCCAACGAATCACAAGAAAAGTCTAAGAAAAGTCCTCACATCCCGCCGGTCGAAGCCCCATAAAGGACTACCATCGGTGCAGCAGCACCGCGACCGTCGCTGCAGCACACAGCAGCGGGAGCCCCGCAGGGACGAGCTGCGGCAGCGCGCCGCTCGACCCGGGGACGGGCAGGAAGTGCTCCGAGTCTGTTTTTTGCTGGGCTGCGGATTGCTGTTGCGGGCGCGCGCAGTCAGCGGACTGCGGGAAGCAAAAAGCGCGAGGACGAAACGGGGTGCATACCTTGAAGGCGACGAGGCCGATGACGATGCCGGCGGCGAAGAACGCAAAGGCCTGGATGAGCCAGATGACGCCCCAGACTGGAGGGATCATCAACGGATGAGCGTCGGAAGGGGATATGGTGGCATTACCTTGCGAGGGACAGCAGCCGCAGATTTCGGCGAACGCGGACGCGTCTGAGCCGTTGACCTTTCGTGCGATCGTGTCGTCTGTATAGATGGAGAAGATTAGTCACGTTCACACAAAGATTGCATGTTCACGCACCAACGACATCCCATAAGACGTACATGCAGGACATGACGCCGATGAAGAGGACCTAGCGGGCACGAGGCTCAGTCGTACTACCCTCGCACTACTGCTGAAAGGACTCACGAAGAATCTTAGGGCAATGCCCCCAGCAACGAACCAGAAGAGGACGATCAGTCCGGACATGCCGAGAATCAACAGCCACGTCCTGCACATTCATGGCGGGAGAAAACATGAGCAGAGAGCCTGCACAAGATGGGCAGAGACGCACAGCCAGTTCCGCCGCGCCCACCAGAGGGTGAAGATGAAGAAGACGGCAAGCGCAAGCGACGCAATCTTGCTCGCGTTCTCGTTGAAGCCGCACGTTATGAGCGCGGCGCCGATGAGCGACGACCCGAGGTAGCCGGCGGGGAGCGTTATCCACGGTATCCCGCCCGACATGCGTGTCGCGCCACCTTCATCCGCTGTTCACGAGCATGAGATGAATGAGTATGAGATATAGATCGCGGAGAGTATGCGGGTAGACGTACGGTCCAGTTCGATAGAGTGTATGTGTGCACATGTGAGGACTGCGAGGCGAAATTGAGTGGACTGCAGAACATACTCTCGCCACCATACTCACCACCAGCAAAAGCATGGCTCATCTATGGAGGTCTCTATCAGCGGGGTCGTAAGTGAAGTATGTTAGGACGAATCGCGCACCTCATGGAATCCAACAGTCAACAACCTTCGCGCGCGAAGCCATCAGTCCGCGCCCATATACACCACACCAGCTTCGCGAAGCACACTCACTTGAATGGATAGACTAAAGAGTAGCATGTCGGTGAGTACGAGGCGGCGCAAACGTATACGGCGCGCGGGGAACGAGCACTCACTTATAGCGGACACATATGGCAAGTGCCTATAAATCCCAGCCTCCGTCATTAACCCCGTTCCGACCACAGCTGCGCGAGCCCACGCGACGAGAATACGCACCATAGAATCGCGATCGCGATGATGTAGCAGCCTGCGACGATGAGCGTCGTGCGCTGCGTCGCATTTGGTGTGAGCGAGTCCTTCGCGTCGCGCGCGAAGACCGCGAAGTTGTGTTCCGGATATACGGGTACGGAGGGCATCGCGGGTCGTCAGAGAGCGTGAAGCAAAACAGCAGGGTACAGCAGCAGTAGTGAATAGAGTACAGGCAGTATAGGGCAGGAGGAATATATAGAGCTGAGACGACTGCGGGCCACAGGTTGGCGGTACGCGGCAGAGGTCAACCTGCGAAATCGAACCTGCATTCATCCGAGTCCCGGACTCGCAGCCCAGGGCGGTGAACTCGTGCGTCCGACTTGGCGCACTTGGCCACTCTCCCGCGTCCCGCTCAATCTCCCCCAGTCAAAATGGCACACTCGGGCGAGGTTGCGTGAAACAACATGGGTCATAAATTCGTAATGTAAACATGATGCTAGGGTACAGGGATACAAGACGTGCAGAGATATAGCCGAGAGACGTCCGAAGGAACAACATAGCGACAGGAGGAACTAGTGAAACAACAACAAGGGGGCATACAACAGACGCGACAACGTTCAGAGCTCGTCGTCGGTCACCTCCTCGCCGCGCTTCTTCCGTGCCATACGCTCCTTCTTCAGCTTGCGAGCCTCCGAAGACGTGAGCTTCTTCTGCTTCTTGCTCTCGATCTTGTTGCCCATCGCATCGTACTGGTCCTCATCCTCGCCGTCCTTCTTGTCGATGCGGGGACCCGCGCCCTGGCCCTCAACCCAGTTGTGGCCAGACGCCTCCAGGCGACCGTCGCGCATAGCCCAGACCTCCGTGCACAGCGACTCGGAGAAGTCGCGGTTGTGCGTGATGACGAGCACACCACCCTCGAACTCCTTCAGCGCCTTGATGAGCGCGGCGAGCGACTCACGGTCGAGGTAGTTCGTAGGCTCGTCCAAGCAGATGACGTGAGGACGACGCCATGTCGCAGCACCGAGAACGACCTTGACCTTCTGGCCACCGGAGAGACCACGCATGGTGTTGTGGGAGACGAACTCGGGCTCGAGACCGAAGTCCGCGAAGTGCTTCTCGATCTCGCGACGAACGAGGGGGCGAAGAAGACCGAGACGCTGAGCCTCGCGAGTGTCGACCTCGAGGACTTTCTGTAAAACGAGTGTATTTGTTAGCGTCGGTGGCCTGATAGTGGAGCAAGCATGGTGCGTCTAACCTTCTCGTAACCGCGCTTGAGGAGGTCGTCACGCGGGAGCCAGATGTTCTCGGACGAGGACAGGCCCTTGAACGAGACCTCGTACTCGTACGACTGCTTGAGCTTCTTGCGGGCGACGATCTCGTCGATGATACGCTTCTGGCCCTCGACGACGACGACGGAGCCCTCCTTCATCTTCGCGGCATCCTCCTCCGTGATTTGGCGGTTCGCCTTCATCATCTCCTCGAGATCCTCACCGGTCTGGTAACGCCACAACATGTACTCGAGTGGGGTCTTGTCGAGGTGGTGGTCGATGTGGTGGAACGCGTGCTGCGCGACGTAGCCGATGACCAAGTTGGGGTGCTTCCAGGTCTCACCGCCACGGTTGGGCTCGAGATCACCGATGAGGAGCTTGACGAGGGTCGACTTGCCGGAACCGTTGGGGCCAAGGACAGCGACACGAGACGAGAGCGAGACTTGGAGGGTGATGTCGTAGAGTTGCTGGACGGTCTGCGTGGGGTACTGGTAGCCGACCTTGCGCATCTTCAACAGGGACTTCTCCTTCGTCTTGACGCCCTCGAGCAGAGGAGGGTCGGGGAGCTTGAACTGGTAGTCCTCAGCCGCCTCGAGGGTGTAGTACGAGCGAGCTTCGGGAACGGCCTTCATGAACGACTCGAGGTTACCACGGTAGCGCTTGAGCTTGAAGCGGTTCAGGTGGAGCACGTCGGTGATGGAGTTGTTGAGGAAGCCGGAGTCGTGCGAGACGATGATCGACGTGCAGGTGGTGAGGCTGGTGAGGTAGCTCTCGAGCCACGCGACGTTGACGACGTCCAAGTGGTTCGTAGGCTCATCGAGGAGGAGGATATCAGCCCGGAAGAGCATCGCACGAGCGAGGGCGAGCTTCATCTTCCAACCACCAGACAGACTGCCGATGGCCTGCGCCTGCCTCTCATCGGAGAACCCAACGGACGCGAGCGTCTCGATGATTTCCTCCTTCGTGGCTTGGATCCGGGTGTCCGCGACGATGAAGTCGAGGACGGAACTCTCCGCCTCGCTGCCGTCGATGTCGTGCTCGACGTAGAACGTGCGCACCTCGTCGGGGGAAGGGAAACCCTCGACTTGCCTATAAGCTCAAAGTTAACATGATGCCAACGCTCAGCAAAACCGTAGCACGTACCCGTTCGTGATCGCGCGCATGAGGGTCGACTTGCCGGTACCGTTGCGACCGCAGAGACCGTAGCGGTGGCCACGCTTGAGGCGGAGGGAAGCGGTGTTCAACAGGATCTTCGCACCGTAGGCGAGCGAGAACTGGCAGTTGCACAGATCCTCACCCTCCTCCTCGTCCTCAGCGGCGGTGTCATCTTCGTCGTCCGTGGACGCGGACTTCACGACCCACTCGTTGGCGATGGTGTTGGGGTCGGGGGAGGTCGAAAGGAACGTGAGGTAGGGGATGAGCGTCTGCCACTCAGAGACGTCGAAGTTCTTCGCGTTGGAGAGGTTCGCAGCGAGGTTCGCGGCGTACATGGTCGCGACATCGGCAACGGAGGGCAGGGGGGCAGCGCCAGCCTTCTTGTAGATGGCGATGACCGAGTGCGCGAGGTGCTTCTCGTCCGCGAGCTTGATAGGCGGCAAGTCGGAGCCGTCGCTGCTCTCGGAGACCTCGCCAACTTCGCGAAGAGTCTTGATGGCACGGTTGACGACGCTACGCGCCTCAGGGTCACCCATCGTGGTCTCGATCTTGATCAGACCGGGGAGGAGCTTGGGGATGAAGGGGCGGACGGTGACAGGGGAGTCGACGAGCTTGGCCATGTTGTCGGTGATGACGGCAACCTTACGCTTCGTCGCCGTAAGCTTCTCGGTGAGACCACGAGACAGGAGAGGAACCATGAGGGAGAGGGTAGGGGAGTCTACTTCGGAAACGAACGTAGTCGCCGAGAGGAGCGTGATGGTATTAGGCACCTCCTCGACGGGGTTGATTAGGGCCTTGATGAGGGCAGGAATAAAGCGTTCTATGTCCTTGTTCGAAACCAGAGCGGTGACCTTTTCGAGCGAGTCGCGCGCCGCCTTCTTCACGTCCGCCTTGGTGTCCCAGATAGCCTCCGCGAGGACGGGGACGATCTCGGGGGTGAGCTTGGCGACCTGAGACGGGGCGGAGACAACGAGCTGGTTGATGATGGTGATAGAACCGGTCTTGAGCTGCCACTTGCCGGCAGTCTTGACCTCGTGAAGAAGGGCGGGGAGGATCAGTCCCGTAGCCCAGGGGTTCATAGCCGCAACATACGCCCGAACCGCCTCGACGGCAGCTGTCCGCGCAGCGGGCATCTTGTCGGCGAAGCCCTCGAGGAGCCCGGCGTAGAGGCCAGAGTCGATGAAGATAGGCTCAAGCGCCTTCACCGCGGGGGTGCCTGCGATGGTAGCGATGGCGTTGGCTGCACCCTCACGGGCCGAGGGCGACTTCTTGTCGCCGAGGGCCTTGATGGCGGCGTCGACGAAGCCGACGGACTGGAAGGCCTTGGGGCCCTCCTTTTGTGCGAGCGCAGCAAGCTGGGCAGCGGCGGCTTCGCGGGTTGCCTTGTCCGCGACGAAGAGGCCGGAGACGTCGAACTGGCCGGCCGCAGGCGCAACGGCAGCCTTGAGAGAGGCGGGAGACGGGGTAGCGGGGGAGGCGGAGGCGGTAGTAGCGGGCATGGCGGATGTCTGAGCGGATTGCGGCATTGAGTGCTGGGGCGCAAAGAGACGCGACGGCGACTATATTCACCTTAACAGATGAGCGGATCTGAAGGGTTTGGGGGTGCGAAACGCAGGAAAAGGTCGTCAAGGACGGAGATCACTCTACTTCTATGTCGGCGGGGGCCTGTGGACGGGCGGTCAGCGTCGGGGGCAGGGACGACGCCGGGGACGATGGGCTCACCTTCTAACTGACAAAAGAGAAAGAGGAAAGAAAAGAGTGGGGATAGAGTTCGCGGCTTGTCGCTCATCACTTATATATCGGGATCCCTGCGCGGGCGGAGTGCGAAAAAATGAGAGATCTCACGTGGGCGATGGCATCGCACTGCCGGCGCTTACTCGGCGCCTAGTGCCGAGTGAATTGCGGGGAAGGCGCTACCCCACATGCCCAACACGCTCTGGCGGCTGGCCCACCCTGGAAACCTGCGAGAACACGATGGTCATTGGCACCCATGTATCGCCGACACCGGCGTCGGAACTATGCTACAGCTCCTGGAGCTTCTCAGGGTCCGAGCCGTGTCCGATCCTCCGCTTGCCACCTCACCCCTACTGCTTCTCATTCAGCCGTGCGAAGCTCAGCGGAACGAATTGCTGTGCAACCCGCGAGTCAGCAGACGTGTCTTCCGCAAGGCACGATGTACCGGAGATGAAACCAACGTACGTATCCGCCCGCCTCGTAGTGCTTGCTGTTGGCCTCCACCCAGTGCAGCCGCAGCGCGTGCAGGAACGCGGAAAGACCCTAAAGCGTGGCGATCAGCCATTGCCCGCGCGACCGATTATCATCACGACCCATGATCCACAAGGAAGACGCACCTCCATGACACACAGGATCGAAATAGTCAGCACGAGCCACATTACTCCAACGAAGGCCAGCGCGATAATCCCAACAACCCCCGACATCCCAAGCACGTTGGCCAAGGTCATGTCCCACAGCACTTCGGATAGCTGAGCGTGTGCGAGCGAGAGCGCCCAGAGACGCAGATAAGACGCGGTGTGGGAGACGCAGCCCAGGCAGAATTCAATGGTGTGGATGACTTGGTGAACGACGACCTCGCTGAAGTCGTGCTGCTCCTGCGAGATAGAAGGGATGAGCGCTATGAGCATCCAAGACGTACAAAGAACCTACATGCTCCTCGTCGTTCGCTTCGACGATGGCCTGGCCGTTCCCTTCTTCTTCGCCTTCTAAAGTCGTGTCGTCCGTGTGCCGGGGTACATCGTCGGCGCCCAATCCGATATACCCTTGACCTTGGATCTTCTTCATCTCCTGGTATTGGAGATACGGCTTCGAGATCAAGAGCCACGGCACGCAGACACCTGCCATGAGCAGCAAGATGACCTGAACGGTGGCCTGGCCAGGGTACAGCTGAGAATCGGGGTCGACGGAGCCCGGTGACAGAACCATGCCGATAAGCATGTTCAGCAGGGATGGCGGCTGCGTGGAGGCCTGCGACCAATCGACGGTCCACTTGTAGATGATACAGACGACCAAGTAGCCGAAGATCGACTGTAGGAAGACCATCTGGGGGATGAAGTTCGTCCAGATGTCCGAGAAGCGCCTGAAACGGATGTGATTGGGGACTTGGAGGCAGACCGCGAAGGTCATCTGCGCCGCGAGCGTGAGAACCGATCCGGTATCGCAGAAGCTGAGAAGACGCACATGAATCACCCCGAGGACGATGGACATCTTCATCTTGTACGAATTCGTGAAGAGCAGCCCGTTCTCAGCCCCATGCCAGGCAGGGTCGATACCGAAGGGGTAGGTATGTCCGTTTGCAACCCCCGGGAGAGTCTCGTTGCCGTGAGCCTCCGGGAAGTCCCAACCGGAGTGGAAGAGGTGCAGCGACTTCGAGAAGATGTCGTTGTAAAGGAAACCGGTGTAAATCGAGAATACTCCCATGAGTAAGATGATATAGCGACCGCTGTTAAGGGGTCAGTATCACAAGGGTTGTGAATCCCGCTGCGGGCTTGAGCTTACAAGAAGAAAGTGCCGAAAATCTGCCGTCAAGACGTCAGTGGACATGACGTAGCCTGTTACAAGAACAGAACGTACCTCGCCAAGGTCAGCCTTCGCCAGCTTTCTCTCAAAGAGGATCATGAGAGCAGCGGAGATGAAGATGATGAAACCGTGACCAATGTCGCCGAACATGACAGCAAACAGGAACGGGAAGGTGATGACGGCGAAGAGACCAGGATTGACCTCCTCGTACGTCGCAACACCATACGCATCCATGATAGTTTGGAAACCCTCCGTGAACTTGTTCGTGCGGTGGAAGGTTGGTGGCGTGCGATTGGTACGGAGCTCATGCAGAATGGGAGGGACATTCGTGCCAGATTCCTCCTGTAAAGTGAAACATTCAGCATTTCATCCATGCATAACGCATAACGATCGGTGCAACGTACCGTGGCATGTCTCAGGGCCAGCTGAATCTGAGGAATGTCTCTCGTCGGGCACCAACCCTCCGCAACCAAAGTCTTCCGCCGGGCGTCGTAGTTGAGTAGGTTCAGCGTCTCGTAGATAAGCTTCTCCTTCCCAACGACGTCCTCCCAGCTGGCGATGTTCTCCCCGATCGTCATGAGCTCGGTCCGACGGTTCGCCCCGGTGTTGTACAGAACAATCTGCAAGTCCTCAAGACGTCCGGTCACCTCGCGCATCGAGTCCGCACGCTTGTCGGCATTAACATCGATAGGGTAGATGGTCGCACCCATGGACTCGGCGACCTTGCGAATCTTGCCTAAGAGGATATCACCATGCGCGAAGATGATGAAAACGTTCTTGCGCGTCTCCGCGCCGGTCGCAGGATCCACGAACGGCTCTTGGATGTCGATATAGTTCATATACAAGTTGCCGCGCAGCACCCGCCATAAAACGCGCTCGAAGGTGGAGAGGCGTGCACGGTCAATGGTACCCGCGACGAACCTGAACGAACGTCAATCACGGCAAGACGGTAAGACGACAGCTTCACATACTCGAGATCGAACTGTAGCTCTCCAGAGCTGTACTGCTGTTCGCGGTCATCGTGCTGAAGCAAGGGCGCGGAGCTGTCGTCCAACGAGGCCCGAACTTCGCCAGTTTCGCGGACAGCGGCCTACAAATTTCGTCGGTGCTGCGTCCATAGAAGAAAACAGTGTCGACGTACCTGGTCGAAGAACTGTGCAGTCTCACGCAGGACGTGCCGTGCCTCGACCAGCTCCCGCAGACGCTCGCTGAGGAGCTGGTAGCTCTCGTTCATCTGCGTCAGGCGCGACTCATGCTCCGCCAACTTCACGTCGAGTTCGTCGATGGTCTGCGCCGCACGTGGTCCAACCGTAACGAGCGGAGCGGAGTCGTACAGGGGGCGGACGGGGATGGGTTCCTTCTCCTTCTCGAGTTGACTCGCAAAGAAGCGCACTCGGCGGGCCATCTCGTCAACGCGGCGAATTTCGCCCACGTAGGAACGTTGGAAAGGATTGACATCAGGGTTCAGCTATTGGTGGGGTGAGAACAGTCCCAAACGTTAACAAGTGTTGGAGCAGAATTACTCACGTCTTTGAATTGCACGTTGCCCAACTCGCCGAGTTCAGCAATGGTATCATGAGCGACCTCCGTAGGCACAATGAGCTGTACCAAGCTCATCTGCTCGGAGCCTGACATTTCTGCTTCAGCACACCTTCTGCGCTCAAAGAACAAGCGTACTCACGAAACAGAGTAGGATAATCGTCCCCCATGTTGGCGCGTGGAGGACGTCAAAGGTGAAGTTGTGTGGTAAGTCTGGTGACGACGGCGCGGTCGAGCGCTCCTCGCGTCCTTGTTTGGTCGCGGCGCTTGGCCAAACAAACTGCGCTACCTTCGGTGCCGGGCGCTCCGGCCCGCTGTGGCGGCTCAATACACAGATAGCCGTGCGACAGTGAGGCTCACCTCTCGTTCGTACCGCCATGACCATCTCGCCGACAGACGGGCTGCTGGACACAGTACAGCACTTCCGGATGCACAGCATGTGAGCGTACTGAGGTCTTTACCAGCAGACCTGGGAACTCCGCTCAAATCTCCCTCCGCGAAAGCACCGCGCCAAGCTTGTAGCCGGTCCCGGCGAGCAATTCGCTCACACTCGGGAAGGGTCCAAGTTGGGTCCGGTTTACACTCCGTGGGTAGCGGACACTCTCATACATCTCATGCTTGCAAGAAACGGGCATCATACGCTCTCTGCTGTGCTCACCACAACCACCCAGGAGATTGGACTGCATGCGCAATTTATCAGTTTAATATGCACTGGCAACTCTGTACGTGAACCGGCTTCCTTGACATATCTTCGTAGTAAATTATTCCGCTACCTCCTGCAGAATTTCACGGGATGAGCTCCGCAAATGGCCCCAAAAATGGAAAGGACACTGCTAGACCGGTGTGCGTAACTTTTAGACCGCGAAGTCAATGTCCTTCCGACAGTTATTTCGATCCGAATACCCGGCCTACTTGAAGTAACCTGGGCCCCAAACTATTATCATCGAATCCCTTTTCTGGGGACATGAAACGCGGTCGAAGTTCCTGCGCGGCGTCCTTTCTCCAGCCTACCGATCTCGGAAGACTGCGCGCCGATACACAGGACGGTGATGTGGCTGGCCTTGACAAAACATTCCCGCGAATATTCCAGACAACGCACAAGCGGTCCGTGCCGTACGCGAGGCTGAAGCAGCGCCTCGCACACGGCGCAGACTGCTTCACGTGGGCATAACCCTGAAGTGCACAGTGATTTCTAAGGGGGAGGCCTTGCGCGCACAGCCGTACGCCTATCGGGCACATCGGATCCTCTGGTACTGGCCGATACACAGTCGACTTTACAGACGGGCGATTGAGCTCCGAGATACCGAATGTTTCCAAATCCATCCGTTTCGAACGCGATGGGGCGCGGCCACAAGTACAAGTACGTACCAATGATCAGTCATAGCATCGCGCGTAAATCTCACACAATTTATACAGGCTCTTATTAACTAACTCCGTGGCCTTCTGCGACTTCTATCTATGTCGGGAGGTGCACACGTTGCCCGCCGACGGAGATGCTACCTCAAGTAGGGTTCAACGTACAGCCCCGCCTGCCATAATGTTCTGTGCCGCACAACGACTCTTACGCAGGTCATTAATGCCGGTCAACCTCAATTTGCATGGCGGGGTGTTTCATGCTGAATCGAGGAACTCCCCCGGCCACCGACATTGACCGCCTCATAGAGCCGGGTCGACCCGCATCCACGGACTTTACTAGGTCGGGCAATCGTGAGCAGTGAACAAGCACAGGTCGGAATTGTCGGGGCCGTCTGCTGCGCATTGGACGCAGATATCCTCTCGCTGTGTCATGACGCAGCTACATGCCCAACATAGTACTTACACCCTCACAGGCACCGTTCGACTTCCGGGCTTCCTTGCTAATCATGGAGCGATCGAAGACCCTCGTCTCTCCCGTGGCAGTCTCACCGTCAACTTCTGTCGCAAACCTCCGTGCGCTCGCTGCAGGGCCATCAGGTATCTTCACGCCGCTCGTACGTCCATTGAATTTCCCGAGGCTATGGAAGTTGATCATGCAGTTGTCACGCGCGCACTCCAATCATCGACTCTCAATGTCAGACGCCCTACAAACGCTCGCGAGGCGCATCAATGTTTTTCCATGCACAGGAAGTCGGACGCACCTTCAATACCCATCAGGTTACTGGCACCCCTCTGGGCCCCTTCGCACACGGACTCGCCACCCCGCTGCGCTCTGGGCGATGTGTACGTTAAACAAACCTTGCCGCGGTCCTTGCCAACCTCACAATCGCACAACACAACGTCACAACAAACAACTCTCCTCGCATTATCGTTAATCCTATCGGCCCTCCTCGGTCGACCGCCCTGCTTTCTTCCCTGCCGACCCTGCTTCCCTGCCTCTAGCTTCCGAATCCGTCGGGAACACAGTGAAGCGCAACGCAGTCAGTGATCCGGCGGCTCAGAGCCGTGCGGCATCCCCAGGTCCCCCTCCTCGATCGCGCCTCCCCGATCCCGACGATCTCCCATGAGCGCCCGCCCCCCGTTTCTGTTCGCCACTCGCTCGGACCGAGTTCGCCCCGCTCGCGCCGCCACCTCGTCCGCTCGTACCGCCAACTGTTCGTGATGCAGCCCAATTTCACTGATTCAAACATTCATGGTCCGTCCGAGACAGAAGTATGCGCCGCGCGAGCCTGTGTCTGATGCGTCCGGGCAGCTCGCGCACGGTGTCGCGCGGCCATGCCCTCTTGGGCACTCCGGGGGTGATCGCGTTTGCGTTGGCAACATCGCCACTCCGCTGGGGCAAGAGACCGGCGCTGCGCGCGATCCAGGCGCCACGAACGCGAATTCGAATGGGCTTCAAGACCCCGCGAGCCGAAGCGCGAGCATGATGTGGTCGTCCGTGGTACACGGAGTGCTTGATGACGTTCCGACATCGGACGGTGCGCCCGAGGGTCCGCCGCAGCACCGACGGGAGGCAGATAGGCGGGCTCGATATAGCACGGAACGGGGTATGGTATAGAGTAGGATGTCGCTAATTGATACAGGCATAATAACACACGGCGGGGAACAGCGAAGGGGGGAGAGGAGACCGGCAGTAAGTACATCCTCCTGGAACATCCCGAAATGATGACGGAAGAGACCCAGAGAGCGACGGTACAGGGGCGCATACCAATATAATAATTATCCAGGCGGTATCATAGCATGTCCATAGCATGGGGAACGAGGCTATCCAATATACAATGGCGGTCGTGATTGTGTTCGTTATACCAGGGGCGGCGAAACAAAGGTTTGGCCCGCCGGTATCCTGTCGTCCTGGATCTTCGCAGCGTAGATGCCTGAGAGATCAGTCAGCGGTGCCCGTTTCATGCGAGGCCGCTTGGTGCTTACCTGCGATAGGGAAGACGAGGCTAAGGCGTTGCAATGCCGTGACGAGCGTATCGAGCTCCTGCTCAATCAGCTCCGTCGTCGTCGTCAGCGGTTGCCCCTGCGCGGATGCTCGTATGCGCAGGTAGACCTCCGCAGCTGAGCGCCAACATGTCTGCGTGATCGATCGAGCATCAGCCCCAGGTTCACCACGAGCACCCACAAGAGCAGCAAAGCAACGCACCGCAATGATAGGGCACAGCAGGTCGTAGTCGCTCTCCGCCATGGAGCGAATGAGGGAAGTCATCGCGCCCGCCGCCCAGGCGCACTTCTGATACGACTGCGACTGGATCTCGAGCGAGTCGCGGTACAGGTGCAGTGTCGCGGCGTGGATGAGCGTCTGCATGTCGACAAGGTCGGCAGTCGTGACAAGGAACGACAGGCTGTACTGCTGGTTGCTGAGGTTCGAGAGGTTCGTGAGGAACTGCGTGAGCGACATCTCCAACGAATAGTGATTGTCGTCTTTCGTGGGAGCTGTACGAACGTCAACGGGACAGTTCCTGGCAAAGTTTAAACAGACGCACTTGATGAGAACCGCGCGGTACGTTCAAAGAGGGCGATCGCCTTAACGCGCAGCGCCGCAGTGGACGCTGAGCCTGACAAGTGGCCACCCGGGAGCGCTGGAATAATCCCGCTCTCGAGTTCGGGCTGCAGTTGCAGCCTGCTCAGTCGCATTCGTATCTCGAAAAATGCAGCACTCACGTCAGGGTCGTCCGGTATCGTGATCGGCCACATCGTCTCTATCTGGGACCGCGGGTGGTCGTCGTCAGGAAGCGCCGTGGGGAGGCCCGTGGCCACCGCCCAGGACCTGTCGACCGAGAAGATCTGCCAGAAGGCCGCTATTCGTTCCGTGTACTCCACTTCATCGAGCGGAGGCTTCAGCGGCACCGATGCCTTGAGCGGCGCCGGCGCCTCTTGTGAATAGCCAGCACGCGCGAACTGCAGTTGGAACCACTCGTTGGAGCGTATCTGATGCAACCCGAGGCCGACAGCGAGGCGCGCCGCGATTGAGGAGTGATAGTAACCCTCGAGGGTGCGTCCATGCCAGAAGAAGTAGACAGCTAGAAGACACGAGGCTTGGAGGACCTGGACGATCCGGTCCGTGTTCTGAAGTGCATCCGCGATTCCGCGAAGTGACCGCTTGAGGAAATACGGCTCTAGCGCGGTGAGACTCGGCGACCGTGAGAAGTAGCATGCGAGCAGGTAAACGGCGTCGACCAAGGAGGAATGTGGTTTTCGCGCAGCGGGTGCTAATAGTGCAGCCTTGAATCGGCCTATGTGGACGTCAAACGAGCATTGGTGTCGATGCGCGAAGAAAATGTCGAGGCTGTGCAACACGACGTGCGCTCGTTAGCTTAAGAGTCCTCGTGAGACCGGAAGATAAAGTGACCCTACAGCACTTGCTTGTTCTCGCAGAAAACGTCATTCTCCCACCAATTTGGTGAGTGGACGGTAGAAGTTTCTTGTGGGGTACTAGTGCTTGGTTCTGATGGACACGGAGCGAGGAAGTCATCTACGGCGGGTGAGAAGTCTAAGCCCTCCTGCCAGGAATATCCCGAAGAGCTTGAATCGTCCTGGAGTCCCGAGAAGAACGGATCCGAGGGGATGTGAGATAGTGACTCGTTGCCGCCAGAACCGCCGTAGTCGCGGTCGATATCGGAGGGATGGAACAAGACAGAGTCGAAGGGGAGAGACACTGAGGCGCGGGCAGAGCGGGGAGGCAAACAGAAATTCATTAGCACATAGTCGCGACAGAAAATGGGCGCGTCCACACATACCGCTCAGACTTGGCGACGAGGATCCCGCTAAACTGGGCGATCGCGACGCGGAGCTGGAGGAGGGTTCTGGGGTATGCTCAGACTCAAGCTCGCGCAAACGGGCCTCGAGTTTCGTGATCTTCGCCTGCAAAAGCTGCGTGCGGCTTGTGCGCTTCTTTTCGTAGTACGTGCACTCCGGCCCTCTGTTTGCCTTCGTGCATTGACCACAGACAGGACGGGCGCCATCACATTTCTGTCCGGGTGCATGTCAGCGCGGGGTGCCTGACGTGAGTGCGCGCGCGACTGACCATCTTGCGTTTGCGGCAGCACAGGCAGGCCATGCCGCGCTGGAGGGCGGAAGGAGCCTTCATGGTAGCGTAGGAGTAGGATAGCGAGGAGGAGGGGTCGGGGGAGAGGAGCAGTGCTTGCGTCGGTCGTTCAAGTAAGTCCGAGCGTTAATCTAGGAGAAGCACTGGCGTCAGGAGCTGCCGTAAGTGATGCTATAAAAGTCAAGGTTCTCCGTGCTGAGACGCCCTGAACGAGATCATGATGCAGATAGGATCGCCGGATGGCTCTCTCGCGCTGCCGCCAGCGCCTGCGCCCCGCGCGCTCCCCCCTGACCTCGAGCAGACACGGCGGCGCGGCTGCCTCGGGCTTTCTCGCGTTGTTCTCCCTGCACCGCTTGCACCGCTGGCTCGCCCCCCCCCGCGCCCGCGTTTCCACTCTCGCTCGCTAGGCGCATCAAGATTCACGCGGATTTGTAAAGATCCGTGTGCGAAACGGCCGGAAAGAGGCATCGGCGCTCGAAGTTATCTTTGACGACCAATTCCAAAAATTCGGGAAATCCAGGACGGTCCGTGCTGAAACGTGTATGCCGTCCACATTGTTCTGGGCTTCTGGACATTGCTCAAGTCTTCCCCACGTTAAGGGCAGGCTATCCACTACCCGCAGTGCCCCGCCGCGAGTCCCATCACCGAGAACGCTTCCGGCGCGGGACTGCAGCAGATTGAACTGTCAAATCTTCTGCTTCTTGCCATTCTACGTTTGATTTTTAAGAGCTGGGCACTCATCTTTCTCCTTTCCGGAGTAACTGTACACGCAGCACATCCGACAATGTTGTGATGCTGGGAGAAACCGAAGCGCCACCACCTGGCGACGATGGCACTGCCGCATCAGCGCTCGGGGCGGAAGAAAAAGGCACGCATCGTGCACTGCCGTATCCGGCAACTCTAGTATTCAGTTCTGGATACGGATCCTTACGACCATCTCGCCACCAGTGCACCCCTGCCGTGCATCCGGGAGCCCGGCGCACGTAAAGCTCTACACAATTCAGCGGGCGCTGTCGGGGCGGATGCGCATCTCCCTTTCCTCTGTCGATGCGGAAATCCACAGCGCTCGCTTGCCTAGCACATGTGAACGCCTCGGTCTGCTTCCGTTGCCGCCAGAAGATCATGCGACACTGATGATAGGACAGGCGATCAACGTTGGTCCAGTAGCGTTTTGACGAGCCCAGAGCCTGTCGTGTCGCATTATTACCATATCGGGAGGCGCACTTTCGTATCACCAGTGCTCGTCCCGCGTTGACGTCTCGACTGCACGACCACATCCTCCTTCGACGTTACACCTGCCTCCCGCTCATTAACCCTCACTACGGCTGGGCGTATGTTTACGACACTTACCGACCGCACGCATCTGCATGTCTGCAATTTGATGAGACGCCGATGGCCTTGACATCTCTCCGACGCTGTCGGAGCGACTCGCACCATGCTGCCGCGGTACTCGGCATGGTCGACACGATGCCGTGTGGCTTCCCATTGGCGGAGTTCCGCAGCCACTAATATGCAGCTGAGCATACGAGATAACGTTTTATTCAGTTAACTCCACGCAGGACGCTTCGGCGGATCAGGAAACATCTTGGGGGGATACAGACGATCTATGTGGCTCCTTCGCTGAGAAGTTCTCGGCGCTCGCTCCTACCTCGAACCATGGTGGGCCCAGAAATAGAGCGATTCTCATACGTTATTACTCACATAGCCTGAGTACGCCCCGATCGAAGCTGAGATCTTGTGGTTGTTTCTTATCTGGCATTGAAACCACCGCCGATGGCTCCACTCACGCGGACACCTCTGGGAATGCGGTGGGACATTGTAAGTGCAAACGTGATAAACGTTACCACAAACTGACCTATTACCGCATGCACAGCTGTGGTTCCAGGGACACCGCACGTAAATCAGGCCAGGCCTTTGACGTATCACCGACAGCAAGTAGACTTCGCAACTCTATATGTACTACAGGAAGGTACGATAGCAGAGAAAGGCGCCAGTACGGTCCGAATAACGTACGAATGTATCTACCGTCACGATGACTTGGAAGCCGTCTTGACGAGAATCCCGCGCAGGTTCTCCCATACGACCTTGGGCGACTGGGCGGCGTCGATCGGGTACCAGATGCCCTTCTGCTTGTAGTAGTCGACGACAGGGCCGGTCTGAGAGTGGAAGACGGTGAGGCGCTTGCGCAACGCTTCGACGTTATCATCTGAACGCTGCACGAGGGGCTCGCCGGTAATGTCGTCGACCATGGGCTTTTTCGGCGGGCTATGGTGTGAACCATGAGAATGCGCACGTACGTTAACGAGTCTCCATTACGCCACTTACTTGAACTCGCGATGGTAGGAGCGCCCACTGGCGGGGTGGATGAGACGACCGGTGATTCGGGAAATCAACAATTGGTCCTCGATCACGAGCTGCACGACGGAGTCAAGCTTCTCCTTGCGCGCCTGGAGCATCTGGTCCAACATGGAGGCCTGTGGGACAGTACGGGGGAAACCGTCCAAAACGAAGCTAGACAAGCGCGGAAAGTCAACGTCAAGCCAGATAGCAAGAAGCCGGCGTATTGCAAAGCATAGATCGGCGGTGAATAGATTGACGTCCCCGTCCTCGAGGAAGGCCGATAGAAGTGCGCAGCGAAGCGTACGCGGGATAATATTCTCAAACGGGCTACGTACCCGTTCTTGCACGCCTTGTTGTTCTCCAGCTGATCCTTGATCATGCCCACGACGATATCATCGCCGACGAGTCCACCGGCATCCATGACCTTCTTCGCCTCCACACCAAGCTTCGTCTTCCGCGAGACCTGGTCGCGAAGCAGGTCACCGGTGGCAATGTGGCAGACACAGAACTCATCCCGAATTTTGGGGGCCTGAGTACCCTTTCCTGCGGAGCATTGGGCATTATTAGACACAGAGAGTCATAGAGCGCGTCATTGGTGACCGCAATCCACTCACCGGCTCCAGGAGGACCAACCAAGATCGTCCTGAGCTGCTGCGCTGGCGTCTTCGAACCCGAGACCGCGTCCTTCGCCTTCGCCTCGAGGTTGTGGATCTTCTCGTTGAGTTGAGTCACGAGAGACTTGAGGTACTCGAGTTCGTCCTGAACGGCCATTGCGGAAGTCGACAGAGGAGAATTGACAGCGTGTTCACCGAGAGAATCAACGACGAGTGAGCGGGAAGCACGCGCAGTGGACGCTCGGGCGGGGGACCGTCATTTCCCGGCCTTTCCCGCGGGATTTGAGCGGAGATTCCGTTACCCGGCCGCTACGTGGACGCGTACCGCGAAGCGCCCAAGAATGAGCGAACGGCTCACGGACGATTATGCACCAGCATTTGTAACGCACGCCTGCCCACAAGGTAGCTCGTTGTTCAGCATGCCTCAGCACATGCAGCCGGTGCGGAACGGAATGATGAAGGAACGGATGCACACGAAATATGCTCAGCATCAACTTTGCAGCTCAAACCGCCGGCACTGCAGATCGTGCACTGTGTACGTCCTCCAGTACTTACTAAGTACTTGCATCAGTATGACGTCTTGCCTTACTGTTGTTACAGATGTCATGGTCGTATAGGACTACTTGTAGGTGAAGATACCTATATTGTCTGCCTGCATCGCCAGCGGACATGAAGTTGAGTCGCGATATTAGTGGAAGGTGCTGATCGTAGAACGGACGCCGGCGCCGAACGTACCATTTAATGTTCGGACAGAGTCGCTTGTCATGAAATGGTCGGAGCATGTTCACTCCTCCAAACCTTCATAGCCTCATACTCGCAGTCGCCGCTATACCAACAGGACACCGAGGTGAACGCCATGTGCACGCCCCGCTCCGCGACCCCCAAGTCCACACGGAGAAATCACTTCACCGGCGAGCACCTTGGACACCTTGTATTCGTGAACTCTGCAGACACCGCTCTAACGCACGCTCGATGGACCTGTCGACACATAACCCGTAAATCCGGGTTTCGCGGGTGTATCTGGGACACATCCTGTTGTGCAACGGCGTCAGCCGCCTTCAAACACCGCGGCCCATGCCGTCGACTACGGGGGGCAACTGTGTGCGGTGATGAGCACTCACATGGCATAGCTTCGTACGATCCCCACGGACCCTCGACGGTGCAATCAATTCACCGGGTCGAGCGTTGAAGATCGTCGCGCAGTGCCTGTGTACACAAGGCGCGGGCGGTGCGCGACGCGCCCAAGCAATCAATGATTCACTCCACTGCAGACTTCCTAGACGCAGCTCAGTAAAATTGGTCATGGCAGGTTCTGGTGCCGGGCGGAGTGAAACAGGATGCGTCGAGATCAAAATGGAGTATTGAGTCTTGATTTGAAATCTGGAGTATGGAAGGAGATCGAGGCACAACCTCAGGGTCGATAGTGAATATCGAAGATGCTACAGGAACGATACCTGGAGGACCACCCTGCGCAAATCCTCCACGTTGGTCTGTGCCATGTAAGCTCACAAAAAGTATGCCAATGTACGCCGAAAAACACTGACATTACACTTCCGACGTCGGCGCTATAGGATTTGTCCTAGTGTAGCCACTGCACTTTTCCTTCTTGATCTGTGCAAAGTACAATCAATGGGTATGAAATTCGTGAAAAGTTCCTTCCTCCGGTAAGGTTTTTCAAAACGCGACGACTCAACAATGGGCCGCCAATAAAGACAGTAGCTGCGGCTATCCCCAACAAGCCAGAACGGGCGCCGGGTGCAATGCCATGATGAACCTAAAGGCCCTGAAGCTTGAAGGGCGGAGTCGGCGGGAGTGTGGGTTTAGTCTGCGGCAGGATTATATATAGAAGTCCATGGGGCTTCGACTGGTATTGGCGATGTCTTGAACGCACTTTGCTATAGGATTCAATGGCGAACGCCGACGTGGCGTTGCGGGGATAACAAGGAGCGCAAGCATAGCAGCGTCACGACTGTAAGATTGAATTACTGTTGGCGAATATCAGTACTTAGGTCTTTGAAGGTTCAGGCGACAACACGACGTACCTCCCACCTTGCTGCAAATAAGTATACAGCGACTGCTTACGTTGGAAGTGAGTAAATCCCAGCAAGCAATTACGTACCACCACCGATGGTGGTCTAAATGCAGGAGACATAAAGGTAACTTCCTCGTTTGAGGTGAGTTTACGCTGTATAAGTCTGCTGTTAGCATGCTTCACGCCATCGTAAGACGTACTCGCACCTAGGAAGAACAGAGGATATCGACAACTCGTCTACTGCACAGAAGAACGTTGAGTACGCATGCCACGGTCACGACGTCTTGGCGCTCATCATCACGGGCATCGTATTCCCGCATGCCCCACAAAAGCGTCCACCGCGCGAACGTAATGCGGCCCAAGCCTCTCCGTTCCACAAGACGGTGGTGCTTAGCGGAGGCCTCGACGAGCGGATGGGGAAGACCCAGCCTCGAGAATATTCGTGAAGCGGGCCGTGCGCGGTGCATGTGCAGCCTCCCCCATGCCGGCGGCCACGCCCGTGATGCGGATAGCCAGAGAAGGGGGACGTGGGCCGTCGAGGCGGGACAAGGCAGAGCCTTTCCCGTCATGGGGTGGTTCTAGATACTGAGGAAGCAGCGTCGGTGCATGCAGCGCGGTCACAAGATACCACTAGATGCCGTGTAAGTGCACAACCGACATCAGGAACACCTCCTTCACAGTGCGTCGCCGACTTCAGGCCGTCGACGTCGGGATGAGCCCAACAGGGTGCACTGTGCCTATAAAAGAGAGAACAAAAAGTGTCCGAGTCTTCAGCAGCATATCCAGCAGCTTCTCAAAGACCCAGCGCACTCATCGACGCACCCACCCCTCACGCCCATCATGCAGTTCAAGACCCTTGCCATCGCCGCACTCGCGCTCGTCCCCTCCGCGCTCGGCATCACCGTCTCTTACGACCAGGCGTACGACAACGGGTCCAGCAGCCTCGACACCGTCGCGTGTTCCGACGGCGCGAACGGGCTGATCACGAAGGGCTTCTCCACGTTCGGCTCGCTCCCGCACTTCCCGAACATCGGTGGTGCCGCGGCGGTCGCCGGCTGGAACAGCGCGCAGTGCGGGTCGTGCTGGAAGCTCACGTTCAACGGGAAGAGCATCAACGTGCTCGCGGTCGACCACACGGACGCAGGGTTCAACATCGCGCTCGGCGCGATGAACACCCTCACGAACGGGCAGGCGCAGCAGCTCGGGCGCATCGACGCCACGGCGACGCAGGTCGCGGCATCGCAGTGCGGTCTCTAAGGTGAGTTCTGCCCCTTCTACGACAGCGACAGCCATGTTGACATGCCTTCTATGTAGACGACAGCTTCAGCAGCTTCATGGACATGATACACACTCACAATACGGACTTTCACGGACTTACGAACGATTCAATACGGACTCAGTGCCATTGTTGTAGGGCTAGTTGATGTGGAAAACCATGTATAATTCACTGCGACTATTGCGTTTCGAAATCTCTGCCCTGTGCGCTCGACAGCGGTTATCCCAAGTACACGAGAGAGCATAGGAAAATTGAACCAAGAGTCTTCCGAGAAACTTCAGAGTTGTAGGTCACCAAGGTTCTGCGAGCCTGGTCCCAGAAAACCGCCAGAGTCACTAGAGAGAGAGCTCACGGAGGAGGAAGAGGAGAAGGAGGATGCGCGCTCGAAGCGCCCATATAGCAGACGCTGCCACGTGACCTCTACGTGTCGCTGTGCGCAGTCCCCGCGCGCGTCGAGTTGTCTTGGCGCGTCACTGTCTCCTCCCCATCCTCCCCTCGTCCTGTCTTTTCTGTTGCATCCTCTGGAGCGTTGGGCAGTGTAATTTGCAGTACGTAACGCCAGAAAATACGCAACTGCGTCGATGCTCACCTTGCCCGTTCACAGGCAGGACTAGCACACTATGCGCTTTCTCCGCGGACTGCTGCTGCCTCTTGCGGCACTGGCCGGCTTCGCGTGCGCCCGTTCAAGCACCGGTGACTCCGTCCTGGTCCTCCTGGACCCTTCGTTGAAGCGGGACAACTTCTCTATCTTCTTCGGCGATCTTGAAAGTATGTGCGCGGAGATGTACATGTCGTTCCCACCTTCTGACACCGCCGTGTAGAGCAGGGCTACAAGCTCACCTTCCGCTCGCCCAAGGAAGCTGAGCCTCAAATCATCAAGGACGATGTTGCACAGTTCGCGCATGTCATTGTGTTCTCCCCGAACACCAAGAGTACGTTGCTCGAGCACTGCGCTTACGCGTGCGGCGCGCCCTGACCCCATGTTCTACAGGCTACGGTGCAGACATCACCCCCCAGTCCCTGGTGACGCTCCTCAACAAAAACACCAACCTCATCCTCGCGCTGTCTACGAAGCAGACACCTCTTTCCTCTCTTGCTGCGGAGTTCTCCCTCATCCTTCCTCCCCCGGGCACGCCCCTCATCTCCCACTTCCCCCAGCGTGACACGCCCGCAACAGTCATCCCTGTTGAGGCTTCCAGCGCTGATTCTATCATCTCTCCCAACCTCCCCCCGGTGTGGTTCTCCGGCGTGCCGCAGGCCCTCGGGACCAACCCGTTGCTCGTCCCCCTCCTGAAAGCGCCCTCGCAGAGCTTCGCCTCGGACGCGGACAGCGACTCGGGTGCGGATGTCGTGTTCGAGGCGTCCGAGAAGGGCGGCGAGGGCCTCTGGGCGGGCAAGCAATTGAGCTTGGTCACCGGCTTCCAGGCGCTCAACAACGCGCGCGCGACTTGGGTCGGCGGCGTCGAGATGTTCAGCGACGAGTACATCAACAAGGAGATTTCGAAGTAAGCGTCCACCACTCAGGTGAAGACCATATATGCATGCTAACTGCACGTGTGAAGGGGCAAGGCGTCCGGTAACAGGCAATTTGTGCGCGACGTCGCGGCATGGACTTTCCAAGAGTCGCAAGTGCTGCGCATCGACAGCGTTGAGCACCATCGCGTGAACGAGACGCTGCCGCAGGAGGTGTACACCACCAACGACCGTGTCGTACGTCATCTCATTGCTGCTAATGCTCCTCATTCTTGACCTGGGCGCCACTCTCTCTAGACCTACGAGGCGTACATCTCCAAGTACAACCCCGAGCTCGACCTCTGGGAGCCGTACTCAGGCGTCAAGGACCTTCAGCTCGAATTCACGATGCTCGACCCGCACATCCGCACCGCGCTCTCGCCCTCCAACGAGCCCGGCAAGTACGCCGTCACATTCCGCGTCCCCGACCGCCACGGCGTCTTCAAGTTCGTGATCAACCACAAGCGTAAAGGGTACGCTCCCCATCCCTCCCCCTCTCCCCTCCCAACCCGGGTGCTGACAGTCCGTCCAGATTGACATACCTCGAGAGCTCGACAGTCGTCCCGGTCGTGCCCCCGCGGCACGACGGGTACCCGCGGTTCCTGAGCGCCGCGTGGCCGTACTACGCGGGCGCGTTCTCGACGAGCGGCGCGTTCGTGCTCTTCGTCGCGCTCTGGCTCGCGGGCGACGAGCGCGAGCCGAAGAAGGGCAAGGGCTCCAAGGCAGAGTAGGGTGCATGTATCTTGCTTGCTCTAATTATTCGATCTGTTCTCGCCTACGGTGAGCCTAGCGTGCGTGACAGTGCTGCAGTTTCGAGTCGGGTTGGTCGTCTAAAGATTCAGCGGCTTCCAACCTTAGTGCAGTCGACTAGGTTTGATACACGTGCAGCCCAATGCCGTGACTCAAGCTCAGGCTTCAAGTTGTAGAACATATGACTTATAAGTATTGCCCTTGATTGCGTCATGACCGTAAAGCCTCCGGTCGAATATACATACCTATCGTGGATTACATATGTGCGGCTGCACGAGGCTCACTTGCCCTATATCCACCCGTCAGCAATGTCAGGAAGATATAGCGTCGCGATCGTAGGCGGAACAGGCCGGCTGGGTGAGCACACACGTCCTGTCATTCGCATGCCCTCTGCTCATGAGTCTCGCCATTACCAGGGTACGAAATCTCTCGCGTCTTTCTGGACGAGTACCGCACCACGTTCCCCATCGTC
The DNA here is from genome assembly GCF_000271585.1 of Trametes versicolor FP-101664 SS1. Classification (NCBI taxonomy): domain Eukaryota; kingdom Fungi; phylum Basidiomycota; class Agaricomycetes; order Polyporales; family Polyporaceae; genus Trametes; species Trametes versicolor. The sequence continues at coordinate 2,740,834 of NW_007360324.1, forward strand.
CGGGTCCTCACCCGTGACCCGTCGACCGCCAGAGCACAGCACCTTGCCAGCAAAGGCGCGATGCTTCAAGTGCTCGACCAGGAGAATGTCGCACAGTCTCTTCTGGAGACGTTCATCCATGCCGACGTCGTGATCAACGCGCTCAATGTGACCGCGCGCAAGGCCCTGAAGAGGCAAGTCGCGGAGGCGGCGGTAAAGGGCGGCGCGAAGGTGTACTTTCTTAGCGAATTCGGCGTGTGCGTGGCCCCGCTTATCCGGGGAAGGGGGGCGAGCGGAAATTACTCACTGTGACCTGAGCAGAGACCACAGGGAGAACGACTTCCCGGGGTATGACCATCATGACTGGGACGTCAAGCGAGAGCTTGCGTCCCATGCCCGCGAGGTCGCGCGGGGCACACCAACCCAAGTCATCGCGGTCTATACAGGGCTCTTCATCGAATTGTCTCTGAATGTGCGTACGGCTTCCTGCGAATCATGTAGCAGCTGGCATACTGACACTGAATCGCAGCCATTTCGTGAGCACTCGCGTCCAATGGGGAAGAGTAGGGGCTTATAGGAGTTCACACTCCAGTCGGGTTCGACATTGACAACAACCTATTCACCTGCTTCGGCCCGTCGACCCAGAAGGTTTCGTTCACATCCAAGGCCGATGTGGGCAGGGCCCTTGCACGACTCTGCACCCTAGCCCTGGATCCGCTCACAGCTCCTCAAGTCCCCGACGAGTTGCGCATATCGGGGAACGCGGTCACCTACGAGGACGTCCGCGACTTGATCGCTGAGGTCAAGGGCGTGCAGAAGGGCGAAATCAAGAGCGAAGAACTGGAGAAGCTCAAGCACAAGCTGCGAGACACTCCTGACTCGCACGTCGTGGAGTACATTCGGTGCGTCGCTTGTATTAGCGTTTGTGGTGCTGTGCGTCGGGATAGGGAGCTCATCGGTTTTTGGTAGGGTGCTGATGGGGGAGGGCAAGCTGGATTTCTCGTGCGACAACGCGAACAGCTTGGTGAACCCTGCCGAGGCGTTTTGGAAGTGGAAATCCGTCGCGGATCAGCACCGTGAGCGTCGGAAAGTCTCACAGTGAGAACATTGAACCTGAAGCAGCGCGAGGGCCATGTATGCATCTCAGCAGGTGTACCAGTGGTGCTAGCTTGACGTACCGTGCATAGCTACAGCAACACGTTGACATTAATCTGGGAACAGCACTCATATCCGACACCTGCTCCGTGCAATGCGGCCTACGCGGAACGGGTGCGTTTGCTTAGAAACGCCGTTCGGGCCTCTTCGATTAGAATTCCCCGACCGAGTCCCACACGACACTCACGACGGGCAATGGCCCATATTAGGGCAAGGAATTTCCCAGGAAAAACAGAAGAAATGTACCTCTTTTACCACTATAGTCGCTGGAGTGTGCTGAATCGTAACAGATTTCATATGCCGCACGAGTTCCTCGTATTTCCTTGCGCTCAAATTTCCGACCGGAACACGCCAGGGAAACGTCAGGAATACGAAGCCTAGACGTTTGGTTTCACCCGCGGGACACTCGGACGAGTGGCGCTTATGCGTTTCGGCGGCGGCATATGCTAGGAAAAGTTAGGATTTCCCCGGCTATCTAGTGAAAGCAGAGGACTAGCCTTGCCTTCTCAAATGAATCTCCTAACAGACAATCCCCGCTCAGGAATACGTCAAGCATATGTAGGGCACATGAGATATGGTCCGGTTCAGCATGTTCTGGCGATTGTACCGCGACAGAGGTACAGAACTGGTGGTTTTCCGGGGATATTCCCAGCCCTGATATGGGCCATTGTCCGTCGTGACTGCCGTACAGGGCAAGGGGGAAGCCTAGAGCCCTATGAGTACCTGTAGGTCTGCGGGAGAACCGAACGGGTGCGATTAGGCTTGGCCACACGATCGTCGCACACGCCCCGCTTCGGATCCCTTGCCTCGGAGGAGAACACAACTTCTGTCCAACACAACGTCGCTATCGCAGGAAGGTCCAACTTCCTGGGTTCATAGGCGAGCACATGGGCTTCCTCTACACCGCAACTGTCGTTTTGTGCGGGGCCCTCGTCGCGTTTTTAACGCGCTCCGAGACTGGCTTTTACTACGTCCGTGCTCTCACCCGCGACCCCTCTTCCGCCGCGGCACAGGAGTGCTCGGCGCAAGGGGCCCATGTTGCATAAACCCGATGAGGTAAACTTACCGGAGACTCTCTCGACGCGCTCGGGAAGATCGACATCGGTGCGGGCGCCCTACTATCTAGCGTCTTCAGGGTCCTACAAGCGGCCCTAGAGGCTGAGGCTGGTAATAGCTTGAGGGTGTACTCCCTAAAATCGACTCTTGAGTTAGAAAACACACTAGTAATGGGATAGTCCACTTACATGGAGACGAAGCAACACCAACGTTTCACTTAGGTAGGTCCTCTTGGTGGGAGATTTCCACTCGCCAGCCTGTACGGTAACTGGCTCTCGAAGAATTGGGAGCTGTTCTGTATGTCATAACGATCTCGTCAACAGAGCCGAGAGCCTAAACGACCGCGATGTTTAAAGTGGGAATAGAAGTCAGGAGCAACGTCTGCACTTGCTACGTTCCTCCGACACTCTGGCACACGGCGACATCCGTCACGGACATCGGCCGCTCCGCATTCCGTCTGGATGTCGTTGCTCGGGGCCCGAACAGAGCGAATAACGTGTTTGGAGACCTCCTGTTTTCGTGGTCGAGAACTAATGTCGGGCCGAAAGAGCGTGGCCAAGGGCGAGATCGTTTGCGACCATCTAGCGCAGATCAAAGCGCGCGTCTTGAAGGACCAAGATAGAAACTTGTGGAGTATCTGCGGTCAGTCGTGCGGCGAGACGGTAATGAGGTGGAGAACTGACCACGTTCACGTTGGACAGAGTGGTCGCTAGGGTAGACAATGCGGAGAATGCGAGTGCCCTCGTCAATCCCGGAGAAGCCTTCGGGAATTGGAAGGTCGTAGAGGACCATGTGCGCGAAGTGTGTGCCTTTGCGAGCGACGACGGCGAATACTTCGTGTGAAGAACCTCGAGCGTGTAGTATGTCTAGTGGAAGCACTGCGGCTGTATACGTGCGATTTTTTCAGTGCAAACCTCTCGTCTGTATGTGCACAACAAGCCGTCTTCCAAGCCGGAGCAGCACTCGCTTGGGGGGAGGGACTCTGCGATGGAGGTACTGGAAGCAACCTGGTTGAACGACTGAGTGGCGGTGAGAAACCTGGAAGCAGAGTGCCCGAGCCGCGGGACCGAGAAGGCGGGAGGGCGGGGCGCCCGAGCCTGTTTAGGCATACGGCCCGACGCCCCACTTTCACACTGAATCCGAATTCGCGGGGTCCACCAAACGGGTACCTGCCCACGCCCCCATCCCATAAATGCTTCAGCCACGACGCGCACCCCCACGCTACCCCCGTCTTCTCCTCCATCCCCCCAAGGCTAAGCTGCAGCCATGAGCGGTTGCGAAAACTACGGGACGGTGAACGGCTCGACTTGCGCTTGCCCTCCCGGCTTTGGCGGCGCGACATGCTCACAACCCGCGTGCGGAGGCACTCTCTTCCAGGGCTCTAGTCGCTCGCTCGCTAGCGGCACGCCGTTCGCCAACCTCACCACCTGCGCATGCGAAGACGGTTGGACGGGGACGGGCTGCAATGTCTGCCAAAGTGCACAGGCGTGCCAATCCGGACTCGCGAGTGTCCAGGGCAGTTCAAGTTCCCTCACAGGCCTCAGCAGTGGCCAGGACAACTCGCTGACGTGCAACACGACGCCGAGGGTGTATGCTTCCGGCCAGATGAGCTGTAAAGTGCAGGTGAGTCCGAGTTCTCGTATTTAGGGGTTCATCCCGCATCCCCGTGTCCCATCCACGGCATGCATTGTGCGCCATGCTGGAACACGGAGCGCGCGACAAAGGGCCTCGACGCGTCTTCTCTGCGCGGCTGCATTCATGGCGCCGTAATAGCGCGCCATGGGTATGCGCTCTACTTCCGCTCGGTGGGGAGAATTGTCTTTCAAGCTGTCCGTCCATTGGCTGTCAGCATGGGAAGGCAGGATACCACGCCTTGAAGCTGAGCAGTCTGAGCGGCCGTACTACTTGTTGCAGTTTTCCGACATGTGGCTTGAGAGCATTCCGTGGGTTACGCTGATAGAGCCGCCCTATACACTCCTTTCATTGCGCGCTTACCTGTCAGAAGTCTAACACACGCCTCGCAGAACCCCACTTTTCAAGTGATCTATCCTGGCCCGTCTACGATCACCATTACACGAAACCTGAACGACTCATTCACGCCCATTCCCAACACCACCGCGTTCGGTCCCAGCGGCTCGGTCTACGCTCAGTTGTTCTACCTGGGAGTGGAGCAGTTCTACTGCACAGCGGACACCTGCGAGCAAGACCTCGGCAACGACGACGGTAGTTCGAACTGGAGCTGCCAGAACCTCGAGTGCACATGCCGAACAGGAACCAACTTCTGCGGCGCGGTACGGGCCACGGACCTGTCGGGCATCATCAACCAGCTCAGCGGAACCCTGGGCATTTCTTGCGGCCCCACCGCCCCTGAGAACAACACCGCGTCGTGCTCTTTCAACCAAGATATCATCGACCAGGTCTTCGGGTCGGCGGGTATCTCGTTGAGCGGCTGTGTATTCGGCGAATGTATCGCGCAGAGCACCTTGAACACGCTGTCAGGAAACTCCACCATTGACGGGACCGACGGGGGAGGCTCCTCCCTCAGTGGCGGTGTGATTGCTGGCCTCGCCGTAGTTGGGTCGCTGATCGGGCTCGCTCTGTTCTTGCTTCTGCTCGGCCTGGTAGGCCAGCGTCGCGCGCGGAAGCAGGGCGTGGGCGCATTGGACCGCTCGGGAGGGGTCGCTATCGCGTGGTCGGACGTGAGCTACCTCGTCCCGCAGCAGGCCGGCCCCGCGTGGCTTCGCCGCCGCGCGAAGGACGTGGAGACCGAGAAGACCGTCCTCGACAACGTCAGCGGACGCGTTGTCCCCGGCGAGATCATGGCCATCCTTGGTCCGAGCGGCGCGGGCAAGACGACACTCATCGAGATCCTCGCGCAGAAGCACAAGGTCGGTCGGGTCACTGGCGGCGTCTCGTTCCCCGGGACGGGCAGCCGCAAACCGCGCGTTGGCTTCGTGCCGCAGCAGGACGTGCTCCCGCCCATGCTTACTGTGCGCGAGGCGCTCCTCTTCGCTGCGCGTCTGCGCCTTCCGGAGGGTGTGCCAGACGTGGAGAAGCAAGCGCGCGTGGACGACATTATGACACGCCTCGGCATCGCGCACGTCTCGGACGTGAGGATTGGTGACGGGGAGAAGCGCGGGATCAGCGGCGGTGAGATGCGGCGGGTCACTATCGGCCTCGAGCTCGTCTCGAAGCCTGACGTGCTGCTCTTGGACGAGCCCACGTCTGGCTTGGACTCCGTGTCGGCGAAGAAGGTCGCGAATGTGCTCCACGCGCTTGCGCACGACCCGAAGAACCCGACCGCCGTCATCGCGTCTATTCACCAGCCGAGGTATGTCGCCGTCTTCTCTCCTTGTTGGTACCTTGCTGACATGCGCTGCCTTCAGCTCTCACTTGTATCACTCATTCGACCAGATCTTGGTACTCGCGCATGGTCGCGCGCTCTACTCTGGGGCCGGTGGTTTCGCTCCGGCGGAGCACTTCTCTGCCCAGGGTATCGCATACAAGGAAGGCTACAACGTCGCGGACTACCTCCTGGAGATCGCAAGCGAGCCTCCTGTCGCGGCGTTCGATCTGTCCGGCAACTCCAAGACCGGGATACACGGAAGTCCTGCTGCTGGATCGACAGAGGAAGTGGAGAAGGGATACGTCGGCACATCTCCGACTAATATCGAGTTGGAGAGCAAGGTGGAGGCGCAAGAGCCGAAGAAGAAGTCGTGGTTCCACACGTCCCACTACCAGGCGACCTTCCTGACGCAGCTGGAGGTCCTTTCCGGGAGAGAATGGAAGATTTTGAGACGCGACAAGACTCTATTCTTCGCTCACATCGCCATCGCGTGTGTCTTGGGTGTATTCTGCGGTAAGCCCTACGGCATATTTCATCCCGCGACTCTAACGAGGAATTTTTCCAGGCGGGCTATATTACCATACCGGAATCACGATCGCTGGGTTCCAATCCCGCGTTGGGTGTCTCTTCTTCCTGGTGAGCAGAACCCTCGATGTCCCCGCGAGGTGTCTTACTCACGTCCGCGTTCTCCAGGGTGCCCTCATCGCTTTCTCGTCTCTCAGCGCGCTATACAACGTCGTAGAGATCAGACCGCTGTTCTTGCGGGAACGCTCGGCGTCGTACTATAGGTTAGCCGTGTTTCAACTTAAGCACCGTCAAGTCTAACCTAGTGGTGGCAGTCCAACTGCTTGGCTGCTCTCCCGCTTCGTGTTCGATGTGGTCCCGCTCCGGCTCATCCCCACAATCATCGTGGCCACCATGTACGTCAACGTCATATGCGCTCCGCGACAGAAGCATGCACTGACTGGCTCGTAGTACGTATTGGATGGCGGGCCTGGCCCAGGACGCGGCGCACTTCTTCAAGTTCCTGTTCATCCTGGTGCTATACACGCTGGCCATGACGCTCTTCGTAAGTTCATCCGCGCGGTCGTACAACCAGCACTTAGTAGCTGACGCGTCTTGGCCTAGAATTTCCTCCTCGCATGCCTATTCCGCAACGGCGGCATCGCGATCCTCCTGTCCGCGTTGACAGCGCTGTACCAGATGACGTATGCGGGCTTCTTCGTGCACTTGGACGACATCCCGCCAGTTCTGCGGTGGCTGCAGTGGATCTGCCCGCTCAAGTACACGCTCGAGGCGCTGTCTGTCAACGAAGTCGGCTCGGGGCTGATGATCGTGGACACGCTCGAGGGCGTTCCCGTGAACGTGTCCGCGGCGTTGATCATGAAGACGGTACGCGCACGTTTGTTTGCTCACTGTCAGAGGGATCGCTGACCATTGGCTACGCTCACAGCTATTCGGTTTCGGCCAGAACAACTACTATCGGGACGTGCTGGTGCTGTTCGCCTACATCGCGGGCTTCGCTGTGAGCGTAATATTTATCGTGTGGCTCAAGGTGCGCGAGCACCGGTAGATTGTGTATGTAGGTTTCGTGTTGTATAATAGATGTTGTTGTACCTTTAAATTTGTCTTGCTGCTCGTTGTTTGATGTTCCGACAGGTGCAACCTTTGGTGAGTTCGGTAATCAAAACTCCTCTGTGGGAATACAGCTCAATTCTCGTCCGTGCAGAGCGTTCTTGCAGGTGAGAGCCAAGGGTCTGATGACTTCCAAGCCCGATTTTTTGGCGCAGCCGTGAGGGCTACCATATACCTGCTGTTCGAGGGTACCCCCTCTGCACGCACGATGATACGTGCGATAGTAAACTGTTTTCATACCGCGCCACGAGCGATCTGCACGACGGCGCGCGGCCAAGCCATCGGACACCTGGAAATGAGGTGCGTGCCTTGTCCACTTCGCGGTCGGCATGTCATCGAGCTTCGACGTTGGCAGGTGGACGAGCCTACAGTCTACGACGTCTTAGAAGTTGAGCCGCACGGTCATTAATGCCACAGATGAACCTTAGCCCTACAGCTTCCGCAGTAGTGCTTGAGCCATCGACGATGGGGGGCAGCCTCGTGTTAGCAGCTCAAGTTCAGAAGTCGTCGTCGTTGAGCCCAATGTGGCTTATCCCGGGAATCCTTTTCCCGCGAAACGGAATGCGCAGGGGCCGGCTTGCTGTTCTATCGCATTTCGATGGTATTCGCAATACTTCAGCGTGTACCCGCCTGCTCCCATATTCAATATTTTCCAGGTAATGCGGCTCCTGCAGCCTACATAAAGCCCCCAAGCAGCTCACTACCCAGACCGCACCCAGACCCCTTTGCACTCTTTAGCAGCGTCACCTCTGCGCCTACTCAGACAGACTTCGCCGACGTAGTTGCCCCTAACATGAGACTCTTCAGCATTCTTCCAGTCATCGCCGCCGCTGTCCTCGGAACTTGGAGCGTCGTTGGCCGTCATTCGATTTACCATGACACCATCGTCGACCTCGACGAAGTGACCGCTACGTCTTACGACTTGCAAGCCCTTGCGTTCAGCCTCACTGCTGCCAACTTCGCCGTCGAGAGTCCCGTAAGCTTACCACCAACATGGCTCTTTGCAACTACTGATGAGTTTGGTTCATAGAAAATCGTGAGCGGGTTATATGACTTGGTTGCCATAGGCGCCACGTTTGACAAACAAGCCGTGAGTGCCAAAAATGCGCATATGGGCCATGACGCCGATGCCCAATAGTTCGACCGAAAAGCGATGGATGCCGAACAGGCGCAGAAGGTGCTCGCTGAACTTACTGTTTTCGCCAATGCGCAGAGGTGAGGCGTTGTTCGTCAATGCTGCGACGTCGACTGATGGTTAATCAATTCGCACTCTAGGACTCTCATGGACGAGCTTGTCCAGAAATACGTGCGTCCACCTTCCTTCGTGGAGGTGTTTTCACGTGGATGCTCAAAGAAATCGCTTCAGCCCTTGGCGTCGGAGAATCATCTCACGGAACAAATAGCGGAAGGCATTCGTGCTTTTCAGAGTGCCACCTACGTGCGTGCGCTTCTCATTGCATTCCCTTTCGGTACCAGGCATGGCGGCTTACCCCGCAACAGGAGGCCGGGGACGAGTTTACCCACATCGTCCCTCCATCAAGCGTAAAGGCGGTCAAGGCTCATTTCGTGAGTGACGACCGTATTCATCTTTACCGCTTGGAGAGTCATCGCTTTCGCCCTTGGCAGCATTCGATAAACGTCGCTATCGAAGGCGCGTTGGCCACGTACTCCTAAAGCTGCCCGCACCTCCCAAACGACTGGGTGTGGAGGCAAGGCATATCGGGCCTCCTCGCTGACGGATCTTCAAGAGGACGGATGTTCATGCCCGCCTCGACAGGGCGGGACTGGAAAGCCAGGAAGGTCTACAAGCGTGTCCTCGTGCATTTGTGGGGTCTCGGTGTTGTGTGTTGTCTATGTTTCTTGGCCTCTAACGAGGTTGCACCGCAGCTCGATCTATCACTTGTATATGTGTGCCAATCGCGCAAATGACAGACAGCAGCCTCGAGCATGTCTTGATGTTATATTTGCTCAATCTTGAAAACAAAGTGTGCCTTCTCCTATTAAAACTATCTTACCGTTCATTGATGCATGCGCACGGCCCTTGAAGCTTGGAAGCTGGAGCCATGCGGCAGGTCCTCGACATCGACGATCAAGAGCACGCCGCCCACCAACCAGGGGGTGTGGCAGATTGGACCAATTATGCACGGGACGTACGTCGACATTAAACTGCTCCTGAAGCCTCGGGAACCAATACTGTACTATGATATATATCTACGGCAACACGAACACATGTAGCTCGACAACCTGCAAATATTCGGGACGAGAACGCGCCGCGCGCGCTGGGAGACGCGTGAAGTATGTATATGTGTGTATGTGCGCGTGCGGGACGTGTGATGTATGTATATTGCGACGGGAATGCACTTGGGGGGGGGGTGTACAGGGAGATGGGATACCAATATGACAGGCGGCTGTAGCATCACAAGGGGGAGATGGAGGGATGTGGCGCGGACGAGAGCGAGGAGTAGCATAGGCGCGAGCGAGGGGCGGGGTGCGGGAGGTAGTGTGACAACAGGGGTAAGTGAGAACAATACGTTATCGCGACGGTGGATGGAACAGCGTGAAACCCAGAGAGTGAGAGATTGAGAGTGGAGCCCAGCATGGGGGGCGCGAGTGCGACAGACTGAGACAGAGCGGAACGACGAGAACGGCGGCACCGGCACACAGAGAGGATGTCTTCAGTGCTCCTGGCGAGCGACGCTTCCTGGGCCGATGTCTTCGCCGTCAACGAGGACGCCTTCGTCCTCAACGTCTGCGTCCGCATCGATATCCCCATCCAGCTCCGCATCGTCGTCCGCAGGCAAAGACAGCGGCGCAAGCGGCCCTTCCGAAGTTGGAGTCGGCAGCGACACAGCATCGTCCGGAGGTAGAGTGGGCGGCGCCGGAGCACCCTCCCCGCGCATCCACTCGTCTTCCCACAGGTCCGCGACCCGGGCGCGCTTGCGCGGGTCGCGCACAAGTAGCCGGGCGACCATCCGCCGGACACCCTCGCTGCGCGCGAGCGCCTCCCCGCGAACGTCTTGCCTCTCACCGTCACCACCCGTTGCGCTTTCTGGCCAGGAGTATTCGCCCTTCGCGATACGGACGAGCAGCGCACGGCGCTCGCCACGTTTGCGTTGCTGGATCTCCCAGTCAGCCTCGACGCGCGCGACCTGCTCGTGCGGGATCCCGTTGGGCGACGGCGGGTCGAACGGCAATCGGCGTGTGGTTAGCGCGTACAAGACGACGCCGCACGCCCACGCGTCCGTCTCGCGGCCATCGTAGGTGCGGCCCATGACGAGTTCGGGCGCCGCGTATGACTCAGAGCCGCAGAGCGTGGAGAGCTGCGGCTGCTCGGGGTCGATAAAGCGCGATAAGCCAAAGTCGGTGAGCTTGATGAGTGATGATGAAGGGAGGGGGCGTGCGAAGGGGTCCGCGGTTAGGAGGATATCTGTGGGCACCGGTAAGCACAGCTTAGAACTAGCGTGTGAGGGGACACTCACTCTCAAGCTTGATGTCGCGGTGCACGAGTCCAACACTGTGCATCCACGCGACTGCTTTGCAGAGCTCACCCCATATTCGTCGGACCAGAGGTTCGTCTAACCGGGCGAAGCTTTCTGGATTATCGACCAGGTCGAGCAGCTCACCACCGCTTATATGCTCCAAAACGAGGCAGTGGTGTGATGGCGTGCTGAAAGAATGCAGGTACGACACGATCGACGGATGTGCGATGTGCTGCAAAGGCAACGATCAGTACGCGCGCAAAAGGAGAGACCACCACCCGATGCTATCGTTGCCTCCTGCAACTCCGCCCACACAACTTCATCGCAGAAGCAATCAGCACAACCGCCCTCTCTGAATTTGGATTGCCTCTCGCAGACAAACGGGGAATGAGGAAGATCGAGCACTCACCCTCAGCACTTCAACCTCCCGCACAAAGCTCACCCGGGAACGCGAATTTGCGGAGCACAGGGAACGCTCCGTCATCTTCACCGCAACCAGCCGGCCTGTCTTCGAGGTACCGAGCCTCTTCCCGACATCCTCCTCCCCTGGTGATAGGACGGAGTTGCCGTCGCTCGTCTGCCGGTCCTTTGCCGCCTTCTTGCGCGTCGGCCGCGTGCCGTCAATCCCTCGTGAGCGGCCCCGCTTGAAGCTCTTGCTTCTTGCGAGCGAAGACTTCCGGACAAGCTCCAACGCTCCCAGCTGCCCCTTGATATCGCGCGCGAGCCATACACTGCTGAACGTGCCGGTCCCGAGCGGTTTCATCAGCTCCAGCGTCAGCGAAGAGCTGGTGAGGGTAAGGCCGGCATGCGGGTTCGTCGCCTCGGAGTCGGAGGAGGGAGGGGAAGGCGGCGACCCTGGCAGGGCCAGATATGACGACGGTTCTTCGCAGTGGCCCGGTTTAGGCGTCGCCTGGGAAGAAGTGGACGCTTCCTGCGCGATATCGACGGGTGATACGGTTTGCTCGCCAGCGTGATAAGCGTCTGGGGGCCGCGTCTCGACGTGCACAAAGTCACGTCGCACGTTCGTCGCATGTGTGATGGGGTGCTCGGACTCTGTCCCGTAGCGCGCGCGCGAGGGGAAGAGCCGGGAGAGCGAGGGGAGGGGTATGCGCCCGGACGTGGGCGAGGTGGAATTGTCGCGCGAGCCGGACGCGCTGCCGGAGAAGGAGCGGATGCTCGCGGGTGGTGTGGGGAGGAGGGACGGCCCGAAGAACTCGGCGTTGAGGGAACGCGCGGGGGGTTTGTGTTCGATCCTCGGGGTGTCCTCGGCACTCACCTCTGACGCCTCCGACTTGAGCGAGTCAGCGCGTTTGGGAGGGTTTGGTGGCGGTTGGGGTATCGAGATGTCGTCGCCGAAGGGAGAGGCAAAGAAGGCATTGGTCTTGTTGCCTGTGGGTGATGGTAATGGGGATGGTGCGGAGGACTCGGAGGTGAGGACGCTGAGGTGGGACGAGCGGGTGGAGGAGCTCGCGGTCGAGGACGAGGGACTAAGGTGGAAACTCCAACTATCGAGCATTTCGACTAGAGGGCTTCAGGGGCGAACAGAGTGTCTTGTGCAACGCCAGAAGGGTTTCGGTGATGTACAAGACGATGCAGACGACCAGAAGGACTATGTGCAGAACAGCGTCGGATGACGGGAAGAGGAGAGTCGGATGTGGTCCACGGAAGTGGGTGTATGCGCAAGAAAGGAGCGTGCTCGGTGGGTCAGCAAGCCATACGGGATTGGACGGTGGCCCGGAGGCCCAGAATGTTGTCGCCGGTGGAGTCAGCGAGCGAGTGAGAAGAGAGAGTTGGGAGAGAGTGCACACATCCTCCGCGTCCGCCCCTTTTCCTCCGGATATCGCTCGATAACCCCTTATCGTAAACACACCTTATCCGCTCCCTCCGGTCCGCACCATATCATATCTCTCTTCTCTCAGCCTCCTCGCTCGAGCCTACAGACGGCTTTACACGATGCTACGAACCGGAACCAATTGTCCCAGCTCCCACCATATTTTCAAAATCCTTCTGCACACAACGACTTACTGATGTCATGCCGCGAAGGCGGCGCGGGGCGAGGCCTTCGCGCAGCAGACGCGCAAGGCCACCGGTCGACATCATGTGTATGCATCTCCGCCGTTCGCAGCCGGAGATGGACGTTGGACACGGACGCGTGCACGAAAAGCTTGAGCATGATAGCACCAAGTTGCAGATAACCCTCAAGCAGTGCACATTGCACAACCTTGATGAGCGAAATACCGTCCTTGCGCACCGCAGATCCCCAGGGTCGTGAGTGCTTTTCGCCGGATGCGACCGCCGCGCTGTGCACGGAGCTTGAGGGCCACACAGTCATCTGCCAAGCCATGGGATCCGCGCTGCAGCGCAGGCGGGAGGCGGAATGCAGGCTCCGCCGGCCATTCAGCACCGCGAATGGGCAGTGTGTCAACGGTGTGCGGCCTCAGTCTTGCAAGGCAAATATGTGTGCCGCTTTGGACGTCGCCAAGCAGCGGTCAGGAGGCCTCGAAAAAGCATAATTGATAAGGTAGGCCGCGATGCACAGCAAGCGTCAGAAATAAAACATGTAAAAAGCAGCGTAAGCCCCGAGGAAATTCGAAGAAAACGACCGTCCACACGACGACGACCTCTGCTTCAAGCATTAACCGTCATCGCAAAATCCCTGAACCAGGTGAACTGGTCCTTCGGCGTCGCGTACTTGGCCTCGTGCCCGCCAAAGAAGGTGCTGTACACGGCGCGTCAGCGACATTCACATTAACTCCCGGACACATCCGAATGGAACGCACCTGAAGAAAAGCCCCGTGAAGCCAATGGGCTTCGCGGGGACCGCCTCTGCCGCGAAGGGCGCGCCACTCTCCAGTGCCATCGCGTACGCCGTCTCTGTGCTCGTCGGATAGAGCGTGACCGTCTGCGTGGCAGGCACAACGGTCGTAGTACTCATGACCGTCGTAGCCGTCTCGGTCTCCGACGACGCGGATGGTGGCGGCGAATCGGCGGCCTTGATGTCCGGCGAGACAGCACCAGGCGGCGCGAACTCCGGGGTGAAGTCCTCAACCTCGTTGTCTTGAGAATCAGACGCGAACGCCGAGTACGGCGCGAACGTGGGCATAAAATCCCGGCCCACGTTCACCTTCGCGAGCACGCTGTCGACCTTGAGGTGGAACGGGCCCTCGACGAAGTCGTCCTCCGTCCCGGACAAGTCCGCGGCCGGCGGGATCGGAATGGCGCTCGCAGTCTCCGGGTCCGCGGCCTGCGGGGCGCCGCGGTAGTACACGTCGCAGCGCTCGATGACGCGCTGGCCGTTCACGTCGAGCGCGAACCCGCCGTCTTGCATCCCGGGCGTGTTCAGCGTGACCGTCTGTCGGACGTGCGTCCAGTTCCCCGGCGTGAACTTGAACGCGCCGCGGCCGACGGACAGCCCCCAGTCTGCGTCGCAGACGGAGAGTGGTGGGGTCGCGCAGAGCGCGGCTGTCTGCTTGTCCTTGGGCGCGTACTGTCGGCAGTGGTGAGCGGGGTGAGCATATGGCTGAGGCATGTATTGCGGGGTCACTCACCAGGTACAACTCTCCGAGACCCTTGGCCCGCCACATCAGGCGCGTGCTGAAGCACTCCAGCGCGTCGTCTCCGCCAGAACAACCGTCGTGCCCGCCGTAGATGCCCGGTAGCTTCCCTCCCTGGACAAAGTTGAAGTCGGCCGGGAAGAACACGCTGTATTCCATCGAGATGTTCTTGGCGCTGCTCAGGTCTAGCGGCGTCGCGTAGAAGTCGGCCCCGCCCTGCGGCTCCTGCGCGGGGTTGATCGAGTTCGCAGGGTAGAGCAGCTGTAGGAATGTGCTGTTCTCGTCTGGGGGCGAGGGAATCATGCCCGCGTTCGCAGCGGTTGCGAGCGCGACTTGCGCGTTGGTGAGCGCTTCTGAAGTGATGTCCGAATCGTTCGCGCTGGACGGAGGGGGCGAGTTGACGATGATGCGCATGTTCTGGTGGCCGTAGGCGAAGTTCTTGATTGAGAACGCGGACATGTCGGTCATTTGCGGCGGGGCTGCCCACGCTGTCTGTACCAGAGTAGGCGCAGGGGTCGGGGGTGGCACGATGGTGATAGTGTCGGTGACAGTTTGCGGAGGTGCAGTAACGGTGACGGTCGGTGCAGCTGCATAAGCAGTCGAGATTAACGTTGTTGGTCCCGGATCCAAGGAGCTTGAGCTAGAAGAAAGAGAAGTAGACGAGACAGGCTGAGACTCCGTTGGAGAGGCTGACACCGAGCTCTGCGAGAACATAGTGTCCGAGACCGCAGAGCTAGATGTCGTCGCAACCACGGTAGTGCTGAACGTTAGAGTCGACGAAGACATAGTATCCGTCGCCAAGCTTGAGGAGATGTCGGATGAAAACGTCGAGGTCGCTTCAGTAGTGCTGTCGGTTGCGAGAGGGACGGCCATGGAGTCGAAGACAGCAAAAGTAGCCAAAAGAATGGTAGCCGTCAAGGCCATAGCGAAAGCGAAGTAGTAGCAAAAAGCGAATAGAAAGCAGGTAGAAAACAGGGAGATGCAGAGCAGAAGGCAGGAAGCAAGGACAGTTCAAACCATAGAGCCAAGTTATATAGGCACCATCCTGATCGAGGCTGGCATGGCTGCTCTGAAATTCGAGGCTGACATGAACCCTCGGGTATCAGTCTACCGCGACCATAGAGCAGGTATTCTGATGTCTGGGACTGCCTATGAGCATGGACAACCCCGCACCAAGAGGTGTTCAAGGAGTATGTTGAAGTGTGTGTATACGCTCACCAAACGTCCACCCAACGCCCGCGCGTCCTTCGAACTAGGTGATCGTGTGTCCCATCGGACCACTTCAATCCAACAAGTACTGGTTTGTTTAACCTTGGATAGCGACACAGGCATCAGAGAGTCGGGGTGAGGTCAGACAAGATGAAATGGGCTGCTGAGAAAGGCGTTCTATATGTATACGGTGATGAGGCAAGAACGCAAATTGGTAACGCGATGTCGCACACGCCGTCCAAAGTCCGGGGTGACCCATGGCGCCGCATGGTCCGAGCATCGAAGCGATAGTGCTCTTGCCCGCAGTCCTTGAGCATCTCTTGTATCTTGCGCTGAGCCTGTCCACAAAGAACAAAAAGGATGAGCCCGCCGACAGACGTGAAGGAGGTGGTAGAGTCAGAGATCAAGTGAGTCCTCCGCGCCATTTCCGCGGCGCTCGCCGACTGCGAGGGTGGCCCGCCAAGAATTGATCGAGATCGCTGTACATTGACCACAACCTCGTTCTGCAGGGAGTGGCATTTCCGTACGCAACAAACGCACTCTCATATGTTGTTTCTTTTGAGTGCTGACATACGCGGGTACAGATATTTACTTCCACCAGCGGAACGCGGACGAACACCACGCCGCCCTCGAGCTCAGAGATGCCGTTTTGCGTCTCAGGCGCGATGGTGCTTTCGTCGCTGTCCCTCTCTTTCGCGTGAACACAGACCCAATTGGCCCTCATCCCGTCGGTAAGTTCGAGAGTTGCTAAATCGCTGCGTGAGCCGCCTTCAACTGAGTGTCTGACAGGCTCGTATGAGATTTGGTGCCCGTCGGAGTCTTTCGTGTCTGTCTACTCGTACCTCTGCTTGAACAGAGGCACTCTCAGGTTCGTCACTAGACCCATGTCTGCACGAGAGACGCGGCGAATGACGACTTCAATAGCATTCTCATCCATCCACTCACGCGGGAGGAGGTACGCCGTGTCTCTACTGCCTTGTGATCTAAAACTGATGTCTTTCTTCCCAGCGCAAGTAAGTTGTCTATGACCGTGTCCGCGGATCAGCGTTCATAATGAACGCGTAGGGACCACGAGACGCGCCAGTCTTGGCTCGGCCCTTCCTTTCCTCTCGACCTCTCGACTCTCCCAGTGAGCAGCAAAGAGGTCCCCCTCCAATACGCCAGCCTGAGTTCGTGTTCTTGCGTTTCTTCACGTGTCAAACGCTCATATTTGATTCACCTAGAACTCGGGTACTCCTCGACGGCCCCTCAACTGACACTCCAAGAGCGCAAGCGCCTTGGGGCCAACGTCGAACATATCCTGAAGAGTGAGAAGGAGGCCGCGAAGGCGCCTAGCGACTGAGCACTGCGTACTGAGTTGTGCACGGTTCTCACCGGGTGCTCTTCCTCGAGCTTAACTGTGTACTAGTGGGAAGGGATGCGCGACCGCTTCCCCAACCCTTTTGCGTATATTTTTATGCTTCGTGAAGGTATGGGCAAGTTCTTCACACCGCTGCCTACCCAGTACACCAGTCTTCAAGAATAAGCTCAAGCTTCGAGGGTCATGATCGGGTATATGTTCGTGTTCTATTGACAATTTGAGCGAGCAGCCTGCGGCCTGCGGTTGCTTTGGGTATCAAGTTAAGCCAAACTCTCGGCGGAGCCTCTCGATCAACAGGAACGACACTGCGATAGAACTACGATGAGCCACCCTTCAGCGGATACATGTCAACGTGAAAAGCGCACCGATGATGTAGTCCAGGCTCTCCAGCGCCGCCGGATGCACCTCCAGATACGGGTGCTGTGACATGCGCAGGACGTGGAGATACCGCCGCTCCCTGTGGAACGACACGAGTGCCTTCTCCGGGTCGTCGTCCCGCGTCAACTGCAGCTCCTCAGACTCAGCACTCGAGCCATAGGCCCCGCCCCCGCGCACCGACGCGCACCGACACTCACCTCCAGCCGTGCCTTGTTTGCGCGCCATGTGTACTTGTGTCCGTCCTTGCTCCGGAACCACGCCCGTCTACAAGTTCGAGAATCGCACCGAAGGAGATAAAACCATAGCTCTGTCAGCGAAAACGTCAGCGCACGGTAAAACAGGGACCTTGTGCTGACAGCTCATCCGGGTCCTTCCGCTCGCCCTCCACCTCCATGTGCAGAAAGTCGTCCACTGGCCGGAGCTCTCCCGTTCCATAGAAGCGCAGCGCGACGACTCGCTTTGCCTCGTCGTCGTTGCTGCCACCGCCGCCGCTCTCATCCGTCTTCGCGCTCTCGCCTACTGGGCGCCCGTTCAGGAGCTCGGCGACGGGGTCGAAGCCGCGCGTGTTCACGTCGAGGCGAGAGACACGCGTTAAGTGCCGCTCCCAACGTGGCGTGACGACCTCGTAGTAGAGCACGTCCGTCGAGTTCGCGAGCACCACGTTCCGCAGCGATGTCGTTGTGAGCACGAGCCGATGCGCCTTCTCGTTGCCTGTGCCGGCCGCGGGCCCGTCATGATGTTCAGATCTGATGTAGTACACCGACTGCGGGGCGGAGAGCATCTTCAGTGTGGTTCTTGGGTTGTAAAGGTCGAGTTCTCCTGGATCGGCGGTTCTTGCCACTGCGCAGCAGCACAGCAATGCGTATCGATATCTGGCCCGAGTCGGAGGCTCTTGCGGTGAAGGAGGGACCCGTCGTGCAGTGCGAAAGCGGGCGCGAGATATCGGCGCGCTGTTTTATGAGATGGAGCGTCCGCTGCGCGTGCGCACGGACGTGGCTCCGCACCGCCTAGACATAATGCGCTGGCGCCTTGTCTGACAAACTGCACCGCGCCTGTGAGAACAAATCGCAGACGGCAGTTTCTGGACGCACCGAAAATACACGCCTCCTAAGCCTTCCGATGGGAAATCGCTTCCAGACTCGCTCACAGGTTCGACCTTCTTGCCATGGAGACGGACATGCGGGGGAGTGCGTCAGGGTATGCATGCTGTGGAGTCCATTGCAGTGATCGGACATAATGGTACATTTTGGTTTGAACGACATCCCGTGCGCGAGAGCAGTAGCAGACACCATCTATAGTTAGTATGAACCCACACCGTTCACGCCCGCGCCCTCAGCCCAGTCACCAAACAGCAGCGATATACTCTCGCCGTTGTGGGTCCGGCGGATACTCTCCGCGATCGTAGGGCTCACGTCGATCGTGACCAGCTTTGAGCAGGCGGCTTCGTGTTGTTGTTGTGGCACAGTGTTCGTAACCTGAGCATATAATGAGCGGGGGTCGCGATCGGCGGCCACAATTAATGAACACATACCACAAGCTGCTCAATCGGAAGTTCTTCTATCTTTTTCATGTTCGTCTGTGACAGCAGACCTATACAGAGACTCAGTCTGATCGTTCCTTGCGAAGAAGATGGAAGTGCACACCGTGGGATACAATAGCATACACCTTCTTCGCACCGTTATCACTCAACGAGCGGGCTGCCAGCGCGAGCGTGGTGCCGCTATCTATCATATCATCTACCAAGATCGCCACCTACAGATACCGGCAGCGTGTTAACAGACTCCGCGCGGCGACGGCAAGTATAAAGCGCACCTTGTCCCGAACGTCTCCGACTAGCACCTCCATCTTCTCCGGCGCGTTAGAGTTCCGGGTCCGCTCCCGGTGGATGAGTGCGAATTCGACACCCAGCTTGTCCGCGATGGCAGTCACACTTCCGCCTATGTCAACATGCCGGCAGCCGAGGTAATGATCGTCATGGCTCACCGTTTTGCGCCGCCAGCGTCTGGACTGACGATGATGCTGTTCCTCCAGCCCTCGATGTTCCGCTTGATGTATGAGATCATCAGAGGCTCCGAGTAGAGGTTGTCCACCGGGAAGTCGAAGAAGCCCTGAATTTGGCTCGCGTGGAGGTCCATGGTGATGACGTGGTCGCACCCAGAAACTGCGAGCATGTTCGCCACCAGCTTGGCGGTGATCGGCGCCCGCGACTTGTCCTTCTTGTCCATACGCGCATAGGGAAAGCAGGGGATGACGGCCGTGATCCTCCGCGCAGACGCACCCTTGCAGGCGGAGATGAGGATGAGGAGCTCCATGAGGTTGTCGTTCACGTCGCTGCACCCCGTCTGGATGATGTAGACGTCTTCATCGCGCACAGACTCGGAGATTTTGACGTTGATCTCGCCATTGGAGAACTTTTTGACGGTGCACGGGGTGATGGGGATGTTCAGCCTAGTGATCCAGGTCTTCGATGAACTTGGTTGCCTTGTGTATGCTATGATACTGAAGCTCACCGCTCCACCACAGCTTGAGCGAGCCACGGGTGACTGTTCCCTGTATTCCGAATGAACCTCGCGAACGTAGACGGTTTGGTAAATGGGAACGCACCAGTGAGGATCCTGACAGAGTTTCCGCGAAGCATTTTCCAAGATAGAGATTAATTGAACATAAACTGTAGACGGAGGAGAGAGGAGGAGGGAGAAGGAGAAGGGAGGACGAGGGCAAGGAGCTGGAGGCGCTGGAGAAACATATTGACGACCCGGCGTCTACCGGCGCTCCGCAATTCTCGCAAAAATCCGCTTTATTTGGCTGGGCCAAATATTTGGACGCACGTGTGTGCCTGGCCCCGCCACCTCCGAGCTCGCTCGGGACGCCATACGTACAGAGAGCTACGGTTCGCTAGTATGGCGAACGTAACCTTGTGAGAAAAGGGCGCGAAGTTCCCCTGCTCATGAGATCGATTGAAGTGTCTACCCGGTCATGACGGAGGGACACGGATGGTGATATTTTCTACCACGTATTCCGAATCAGCATACCCAAGTAGCTGCGGAATGTATGAGCTACGGAGCAAGGGCATGTGGTCAGCGAGGATACGACAGTTGTCACGATAGCAAGGTACCTTCTAAGCCCCTTCACCCGCTCGATTTGCGCCGAGTTGTAGTTCGCGAGCCCACGCCCAACCTCTTCTAACTCCCACTCTGCCGTACTGTCCACTGGCCGCTCGATCAGCACTGTGTCGTCCTCCGGCAGCGGCCTCAGCGTCGTCGACGGCGTCATCTCCTCGTCCACAATCGAAAGTTGGTCCAACGTCGAGATGGACGAGCTCAGCGATGCCGTCGCGTTGATTTCGGGGGTGTTCGGCTCCGTCATCACAGTTCCGTCGGCATAGGAGGACCCTCCCTCCACCTTCTCGGATCCAGCCACCGTCTCAGTCGCTTCTCCAGGAGGGCCCGTCCGTATCAGGATCCGGACGGCCTGCCCAGATGCGAACGCTCCTCGGACACCTAGGACGCCTGCGGCAAGCAACCGTCCGCCCGACTCGCGTTTTGATAGGACGTGGTGTGCGCCCGAGTCGATGATGACGCTTCCAGATGGATGCAAAGTATGACTTGTCCAGGCCTTGAGATCCCGCAGGGGTAGCGCGGAAGGGAGAAAAATCGTATGCGGCGGTCTCGTTGATGATGATGGTAAGATGGAGGAGGGCGTAGGCGTCACCGAGGGTTCGCCGGGAGTGGAGGGGGTTGGAGTGATGCTCGGCGCGACTGGATGAGGCTCGGGGCTTGTACGACCTGAGTGCAGCCCGGAGAGGGGAGTGTTGGTGCCAGACTTGAAAGCGCTGTTGTACTCAATGATTTTGAATATGCTTTGGGGGTCCTTGCTGGAAGTCACGACGGTCATGACCCCTGCCGCAGTAGCGATCTCAGCAGCGATAAGCTTCGTCTCCATTCCGCCCGTGCCCAGACTCGATCCGAGGGTACTCGTACTGACTACACACAGCTGTGAGTCAAGGAAGGTGGTTGATAACGGTAGACATACCTTGTGAGCGAATAGTCGCAATGGACGTTACGACATCTATGCGGGACGCGTTCGGGTCTTTTCTAGGATTCGAAGTGTACAGCCCGTCCACGTCAGTCAACAAGAATAGGTAGTCGGCATGAATCATGGAGGAGGTGATGGCGGACAGCGTGTCGTTGTCGCCAAATTTGATCTCCTGCACAAGAGCCATGAGGGTTTACTCTCCTACCAAAGAGGTATCTCAACTCACGCTGACTGAGACTGTGTCATTTTCGTTAACGATAGGCACTACGCCCATGGACAAGAGCTCCTTGAATGTGTTCACCGCGTTGAGGTATCTCGTGCGCTAAATATCCTCAACGATGAATGGATGTTCTCCAAACACACAGTCTCAGCAGTAACACGCACGTCAGAAATATCACCACGCGTGAGCAGAATTTGAGCTATAGGTTGTCCGAGTTGTCCGAAGAGGTTGTCCCATAGTGCGATAAGCCGCCCTTGACCGATTGCAGCCAGAGCCTTGACCGCACACATAGATAGAACCGGCATTCCACCATAAGCGATTGGAAACTGTACGCACCTGCTTCTTGGAAAGCGCTTTGGGCCTTGTGGCCACCTCCATACGCTTCAAGCCCACTCCGATAGCGCCTGAACTCACGAGCACAACCTTGTGTCCTTGCGCGCGGAGGTGCACGACGGTCTCAACGATCGCCGAGAGCGTCGAAAGTAATGGCTGGTGTGTCGTCTCATGCACGATAGATGAAGTACCTTCATAGCGATGCGACGTTAGATGGCATGTCCGCAAAGGATTGGCTAGGTACACACCAAGTTTGATCACAATCGTCTGAGATGGCAAGTGTCGAGGACGTGCCATTTTTAACAGATGGTCAGTGGCTTAGTCCGCAAGCTTTACTATTCCAGTGTAAGTCTGTTTGTTGGTAGTTTGAAACACGGACACAGGGGACGGAAGAGAGCTGAAATTGACTCATGGTGAGATGCACCCCGACAGCGTGTTGCAAAAGCGGGGTAATGCGGAAGCGCCCGTATATATTTCGGGCGCTTAGACACATCCTCTCCGAAGTCCGAAGTGCGTGGCACGCGCACTCGTTCACTACTAAACATATTGCACCGAGCAGTCCGGAGCGGAAAAATGGTTAGCTATATTAAACTATACTTGGTAAAGGCGACTTGATTGCTCTGCGACTTTGAGGTGATTCCTTTCTCGAAGGCTGAGCGATGGAACAGGCCCTGAATACATCAAGTTCTCCTGATCATGTACGGCAGTGAGCAACGGAATATTGACTCGATGGTGGTAAAAATGGTCAAGTTATAGCTGTGTCATAGGAGTAAGGCACATTGATATAAAAAGCGTCGCAGCTCAAATATGGGCTAAAATCCAATGGGCAATACTTACAACGTATCAAAGCAAGAGGCGAGAAGCGCAATTCGTTGGCGATTACAACAACAGAAACAGCACAAAGACATCCCACAGCACACATGGAGGAGCAACGTACCCAGCTGAGATATGAGATCTCGAAAGGTGCGGGAGCAAGGGTTCCACACAGTGTGGGTCGTGCGCGAACATCCTTAGCTATGAGACGCACCTTCCATCTCTCTCATCAGAGGCTACACAGAGAGACTGCAGTAGGGGGTTTCGGAAGCTACTTGCAACAGTCATGCATACATTGACCATGTGTAGGCGCGTAAGGGGGATACAGATAGCGCCGAAGAGCAAGCAAAGCACGACACATCGCTCTACAATTCTGATATACATTTCCTGTTAAGTAGGTATAGCGTAGGGGTCAAAGCTCGACTCACCAATAGTATAAATAGTAGGAACGCCGACTAGCGAGTTGTCTTGAGCGCAAATGGCCTGATAGCTGACTGATTGTGAGCGAAATACTATCAGAGACGAGAAACCCTCGTACCAAATGTTACGCCGAAGCATGTTCATAACTTTGATAGTCTCCAGCCCTCGTCGCATGCATCTTGGACTAAGAAGTCGTACCAGAACAATGCAATAGGGACGGTCGCGAGATGCCACAGCGAGTGGGCGTCGATGACCCTTCCCCACGGCGGGAAGTCGAAGAGCTCCAGCGCCGTGGCGGCGGTGGTAAGCAGGGCGAACAGCGCTGGCATCGTAGCGAAGGCAGGCCGATACGATTTTGGTCGCCCGGGGAAGCGGCGGAGGAAGGAGACGCGGGATGGTAATGAGTAGCACAGCCAGAGTATGTTGTGTGCCATGCCAATGGTGAGGTTGAAGATCATGTTATAACTGTAGTCGAAGCGTGGAAGGAAGGTGAGGTAGGAGATATGGCCGAGAAACGCCCAAGAGCACGCAAGCGTCCATGCGACACGAACAGTGGACGTGGCGGGCGACGGGTTATTTGTGAGGGAGTGACGCTCCATGGGGTAGAGGTGGAACACCCGTAGGACGGTGTAATACACTGCGTATAGGATGGCTAGGGCGGCGGAGAAGTAATCAAGCTTCTCCGTGGTGGGTAGATCTATGCCCCACCTTTCTTTAGCTTCTATGGCATATCTGACAAGTAGAACGCCTGACCTCGAGTGTGGAAGACAGAAGACCATACCCATGCATTCATACTGACGAAGGCGAAGAGCAGGTAGTATCTCTTCATGGGATGTCCGTCCGGGACCTTGGCACGGAGTTTGCGCACGCCCGCGGCGTGTGCCGCAAAGTTCAAGACAGAGAAGAGTACTGAGGCAGGCTCTTGCATGCCGGCGAACCGCCAAAACGGCCATTTGCCGTAGTACTGCTGCACAGGCCAGTGGTGCTCGATGGCTCGATCCGTGATGAGGTGCATACATTCATACTTGCAGTCGTCGGTGCACGTCCAGCCGGTGAGTTGCAACGCGAGAGGTAATGTTGCGGCCGGAAGACTACCCTGGCATGTCCGAGAATGGCACAACGAGACGCAGCTTCTGAACTCCTCTGCAGAGTCTCCAGATGAGGCGTTCACGAACGAAGCGTATGCAGCGAGTAGAAGCAAGCAGGATGCTGTGAATCGTAGAGGCAAAGTCGTGATGTTCCTCATGTCTAGAGAGCTGCGTTGCAAGACGAAGATGAGGTGGGGTCGTTGGCAAAGTCTCGGGGAGCACAGACATGGACGGCGAGCGCAGGACCTGGTGACCGCGAAGAGGGACGCGTCGAGTCCCTGTATGGAAATCAGCTTACGTAACTGTGGCAGATCCCTTGCTCGAGACTTGGGTTGTTTTGCACCTCCAACCACAAGTACCGCTCACCCTTTCATAGCGAAAACGCTTAAAGAGCTCTTCGCTGATCCCGGAGATTGCACAGGTAAGGCATTGTCTAACCCTTCCAGCGCGTCAGCTACAAAGCGTATTTTTCCGACGCAAATTACGGACATTACTAACCACCCGCTCATGACAGTCGCGCCGAAGTCAAGCACCTACCGTCAGCTGTAACCTCATTGGTTCTACGCCGTGCATATTTTCCTTGATCTTCGGAAGGAACTAGGAAACCGTACGCGACCAGGACTCATTCGAAACCGTTCAGCACCGTGTAGTGGCAAGCATGGTCCGGACAACTCAAGCGACCAGTCTCACCTTTTCCTCTTCGCCTTATTTCGACGACAGGGGCTCTCAGGGACATGCAGAACCGATTACGGAACGTGTTAATGTAGGTGCAACCAAGGTTTGGTACTCAAATGGCCACTGACGCGCCACACGTTAGCCACATTCACGACCTATCGTTTCGTACTACTTCCCCAAAGGCGTCGGCGCCCAACATTATGGAGTACGAGTAGGCCTGAAATTGGTCCTATCAAACGATTCACTCATGGTCATGCAGGAACATCACCCCATGAAGCCACACAGGTTGACGCTGACGAACGCGTTGGTGCTGGGCTATGGTCTCGACAAACAGATTCATAACATCTACAATCCACGACCTGCCACGCAAACGGAACTCGAAGCGTACCATGATCACGATTACATCGAATTCTTGTCTCGGTAAGTATTCCAAAGTTGTGTGTGTGTCACCGCTAACCAGCCCGAATGCTTTCACAGAGTGACGCCGCACAATCAAAACGACATGAAGCAAATGATCGACTCATTTAATTGCGTCGAGGACTGTCCGATATTCTCGGACATGTACGACTTCTGCAAGATGTATGCTGGTGCATCATTAGCCGCGGCGCGGAAGCTCTGCGCTGGAACAACTGACATTGCCATCAATTGGAGCGGTGGCTTGCATCACGCGAAAAAGGCGGAAGCCAGCGGTTTCTGCTATGTGAATGACATCGTATTGGCAATTTTGGAGCTCCTGCGGTAAGTGAGGCACTTTCATTGTTGTTACAAACAACTGACGAGCATTCAGATTTCATCCTCGTGTGTTGTACATCGACATCGACATCCACCATGGTGACGGTGTCGAGTTCGCCTTCTATCACACGAACCGCGTCATGACCGTTTCCTTTCACAAATACACTGGCGACTTCTTCCCCGGGACCGGCAAACTCGATGACAACGGCACTGGCCCCGGCAAGCACTTCTGTCTCAACGTCCCGCTAAAGGACGGCATCGACGACGATATGTATCTCGCCACGTTCAAGACCGTCATCGAAGATACTGTCGCCTCCTTCCGCCCAACCGCCATCGTGCTCCAGTGCGGTGCGGATTCCCTCGGTTGCGACCGCCTCGGAGCGTTTAACCTCTCAATCGCCGCTCACGGCGAGTGCGTCAACTTTGTACGCAAGTTCAACGTCCCGCTCCTCGTGCTCGGCGGCGGCGGGTACACGATCAAGAACGTCTCGCGCTGCTGGACATACGAGACCTCCGTGCTCGTCGGCGCCGCGATCCCGGACGAGCTGCCTGTCACGATGTATGACTCCTTCTTCCGCGAGACGAAGTGGAAGCTGCACCCGCCGCTCACCGGGCGCGTCGAGAACCAGAACACAGCCGCGTCCCTGCAGCGCATCACGATTGCCGTCCGGAACAAGCTGCGCTACCTTCAGGGCGCACCGAGTGTCGCGCTGCAGGACATCCCCCCGGACCTTGCCGGGTGGCTCGCAGACGAAGAGCGCTCGCGGGAGGAGAAGGACGAGGAGCACAGCACGGCCACCGCTGGGGAGACCCGTGACGACCGTTCAATCGCACGGAACGAGTTCTTCGACGGGGACAGGGATAACGACGCGGACACAGCGGATGAGGTGCCTTTGTCGCAGGCGGCACCAGCGAAACCCAGGGCGTCCGCGAGCACTGCTGGGCGGAAGCCGCGCGGTGGCAGGCGTGGCAGAGGGCGGGGTCGCGGGAAGGCCGTATCCGCCACTGAGTCAATCGCGTCCGTGGCGTCCGCGGCAGGCGACGATGACGAGGAGGCCGATGAGCCGAGTCCTGTAAGGACGACCAGGACGAGGGGTCGTGGACGAGGGAGAGGACGACCGAGGGGGACGAGGTCACAGGCGAAGGAGAAGGAGAAGGACCCTGAGGACACACCTCCTGCGGATGATGCCAGTATGGATGTCGACCAGGAACAACTGGATGTTTAATGCTCGATGCTTGTCCTTATAGTCTCATGTCTCAGGTGCGCTCGCCTCCTAGAGATAACAGCTACACGCCGAACTGACTGAAAATTGACTCGTTCAGGGTGCTGTCGAACTGTTATCTTATTCTATCTAGACTCGTGTAATATGGAGCCTTGTAGTCATACCACCGCTTCACCTTAGACGGACGCGGTACTGTAAGCATCTTGGTGGCCTTATATGCGCGCAACATCCGTCCATCATAGCACACAACGTCGAATGCGTCAAGAAAAGATGATAAATTATTGCAAGGGTATGTAACCAGAATATGCTGTGAGATGTGGGGAGCCATGCGGGATTATAGCGACGGATATAGATGCAAAACAAGAAAACTCGACATCATGATCATCTAGACCAAAACCTAGTGCTTGTGCTTGAGCGCCACCTGCGCACCCAGCAGCGACGCGAGCTCGTAACACGCGACGAGTAAGAGCTGGCCGACGAGGTCCGTGAGCGCCGACTGGCAAGGTAGCGCGTACATGTCGGGGTCCAATCCCCGTTTCCATAGGAGTGTTGTGATGAGCTGGGACATGAGGAGAGAGATAGTGATCTGTGGACATGAAGCAGGCCCGTCAATCACCCAAGCAGACCTTGATAGAGAGAAGCACGTACAGCGATGAGGAAAAAGAGAACCTGGAGCACGATGAACAAGAAGGGTAGATGGATCCATCCGAGGAGGTGTACTGTGGTGAGAAACGCGATCTCGATAGGAATGCTGACGGCGATCAAGGTCATCATGACCAGTCGGGGACTGGGGTGGTGCTTATCCTTGTCGAGGTCCTGGACAGAGGATACCAGGGACGACGCTTTGGCCGTAGCGGCGTGGAGGGCGGTCGATAGGCGAGATACGAAAATTGAGCTTACACCACCAGGAAGACCTGCGGAGAGGCCAGGTGAGCGAATATAGGCTGGTGTCACTCGGGAAAGCAGACATACCGGTGATGACAACTGCTAGTAACGCAAACCCGCTGTAGCGCTCGACGAAGGTATCCAGCACTATGCCCGTTCCACTGCTGATGGCCATAGCGATGAAAAGGGGCGACCAACCTTCCCTCAGGAGGTGCTTCACATTCTCGTTGCGATTGGTCACAAAGGTCCACCCAACAGCAGCAGCCACAAGGGTTAGAACTATGATGAGTGGTATGGGCGTGTGAAGGACGTAGAGATGGAGCTCCGCAATTACGCCCAGGAGCGATAACGTGACGAGATCTCCCAGGCAAGCAGCCACGGGAGGGGCAATGTTATCTGCAATGTCCATGAGCATTACTTATGAAGGCGGAGCGCGGGAACATTCATACCGGGATCCAGACCGAGACGTCTACATGACACGACGAGCATGCACATAAAGGCCCCGAGGAGTATACTCGAAGCGCATGCGGCGCACATTGCCGACGAAGCAACCATGGCGAACCTGAGGCGGGCATCAGTCCGCTGCTCAGGGTTTCGTATCGATGTAGCACATACTCTGCAGGCCCAGACGGAGGCAAAGGCAGTGGGGGCTTGTGAGGCTTCGGTTTATGCACTCCCCGCGCATATAGTCCGCGAGTGAAGTCCGTGGTAACATCTCCGAGCAGTTGCGGGTTGCTATCGCCGCTAGCTTCCATTATTCGGTTCATGAGGAAGGATACGCATACAGCAACAAAAGACACGATGGTGGCTTGCACTTGGAGAAGGGAGAGGTTTCCAAGGATTATAGAGTGCCGTTTGGACGGATGGTCAAGGTCTCCCATGTTGGCGGCGGTTCCCAGGCGCGCAGAGAGGTTCATTTCGAGGTTACCCTTGAGATTCAGAATCACGGGGATGATCATGATGAGCTCGTCAATTTGGGACATGGCTTTCCAGTGCTATTCGGCGGTCAGGAACACGAGCGTGGAACAGTGGGTGAAACAATATACTCACGGAGACTATGTCCAATATTTCTCCGGTAAACAGGAGGCCGGTGGTCGTGAGCAACAGCGTTGGTGCCGTCTGACAGCGTCATATTCATATTCTATCCTTTCAGTGTGTCGACAGACATTCGATGGAACTGACCTCTATAACTATACGCTTGACCTGGCCGAACACGCTCGGTTTCCCTTCAGGTGACCGCTCACGGCCGCGAGTGCGTGTGCGCGACCCCAAAAGGGCTTGTTCTCCTTCGTCATCTCCATCCGAATCGTCATCTGAGTCGTGAGGGCCGTTCGTGTATCGAGCTGTGCCATAGGTGTTTGTGCGTGCCGGCGTCACAGGAATGTCTTCGAGGCCTGTCATTTCGATCGTGTCCGAGCTAGTTTCGGAATCGTCGACGTTGTGGGCGTCGGTGTCAAACAGTAGGTGTTGCCTCGAGTCCATGCTGCGCCAGAACTACGCACACGCGGTGCGGGCGAGATACTAGGAATGTTTTTATGAGACTGAAGCGTGGTGAGCGTGAGCGCGAACGGGGGATTTAGACTTTCGAGGTGTGCAAAGACGCCACAGCATTGGACCGTGAGAATATATTTCCTAAAGAATCGACTATTGTAACAGGCGCCTCCAGGTGCGCCGGGCGTCTACGAACTTGGATCTGCTCGCGACGCTGCACGTTGAGCTCGGCCTCGCTCTCGCTCTGGGCGGCACTCGTCCTCACCATCTCCTTGCTCTGAGCTCGGACATATACCAGCAGCTCGGGGAAGCTGCGTCGGTCCATATCTGGCGGTCCGGTCGCCGGAACCACACCATGTCGTCTTCCGTCTCTCCATTCACCGCCCTCCCCGCAATCCGCGCCTCTCTCCTCCATAACCGTCCTGAAGCGGTCCCAGCAACAGATGAACTGGAGCAGCTACACGCAGAGCTTACCTCGTTTAAGCAGAAGAGCCTCGAACGCGCCAAGAAGGCTAGTGATGACATGCGCGCCATCGAGGAATCCATGCGACGCCTCAAAGAGAAGGAGAAGGGCAAAGCTAAGGCTCTGCAGAAGGTGGAGAGGGAGCGCGGCTGTGCGTGTTATTTTCTTCAATGCCAAGTTTGCACCTGACGATTTACCTGGAACCCTACCTCCTCCTCGAACCCGACATGCTATGGCACGCTCCTTCACACGCCGTCCATTCTCTGGCTTGCAACTCTTTGTGCTTTCCAATGGCCCCCGCTCCTGTGTACTTATAACGCCTCCATTCGCGTCGTTCACGGACCCGATTGACCCTATGGCTCTTATGTCTCGGACACTGTCCCACGGTCAACCGATCGGCCTTCTGGTACGCACCACATGCTTTGTCTTGTCTCATTCACTCGTGAATGCATCAATATCCAACTCTCCTCGCACACTGCTCCTCTCGGAACCTCGCCAACCGCTATCTTCTGAACTCTATCTATTCTGTGGCGACGCTTGGGCCTTGGTGTGGCGATGCTTTGGCTACCTCTCTCTGCATGTGCGCCACTCACTCTATGCTCTACTCGACCCCCATCTCTTCGTTGTATGGCCTACACGTCTCCGACACTTTGAATCTCTCGCCGCGCCGGTGCTACCACAGTCACGCCGTCTGTTAACGGCGACGAGAGTCGAGCCTCTTCACAGCCTCAGTCACAGCAAACGAAGAACCGTTTGTCCTCATTACCCGCCCCCGCCATGCCTGTCCCTTCTCAGGGTTCTATAGACCCTCGGAAACGGTAAGCGTTCTCAACCACCGTTCGGGAGACTCGGTATACTGCATACGCGGGTGCAGCTCCATACAGCTCGCCGGACTTGTCCGATCCACCCTAGGCTGTGGCTCTCACAATATCTCCGTGTATCTGTCGTTCCCCTACTGACATCATCTCAGTGCTGCCGAGGAGTTGAAGAAGAAGAACAAGAAGAAGCGGAAATTGGACGACTCCAGCGATCTTGAACCTGGTGAGCCCAGCAGATCTCAGACACAGTCCGGGCTATTCATGCTTGCTCCCAGACCCTCCCAAAATGCGGAAAGCGTCACCGCTTCCGCCCCACACACATCCACATCCACCGACACAGAAGGCTACGAAATTCCCTTCGACGTCCAGCGTGTTCAGCAAGGTTCGTTTTGCTTTCCGCTGTGATATTCCACGGTCTAAACGGTTGTATGGCAGCAAACCTCTGGCCCCGATTTCGCAGTTCCGCCCACCGTATCACTACTGCCTCAACGACCACCTGTCGCGCCGCGGCCTATCGCCGGGCCTAGCAAACCTACCGACGTCGCGGACGACTTCAGCAAGAGCAAGCAGCCGAACCAGGTCCAGGTCACGACGTTCTACACGAGCATCGAGCCGTGGTTACGGCCTATCAAGGAAGAAGACGTCGGGTTTCTACAGTATACTGGCGACGAGCTCGAGCCGTTCATTCTCCCTAAGATCGGGCGACATTATTCGCAACTTTGGGAGGAAGAGGATATGGCGTTGTATGGCGGACCTTTGCCGGGTACCGCTGCGGTGCGTCCGACATATCAGGCGGGTTCGTCAGGTGCCCTACCGAAGTGGGAGCCGTCGACGCTCGGAGACATTGATTTGGTGACGGAGGAGCGGGGGCACGGGCCGCTCACGGAGCGAGTCGTGAGCGCATTAATCCCGATGCACGACGCGACGGAGTGGAAGGGTGTGAAGGCGGCGGAGGAGGCGATGGAGGGGCGACCGGGGACGAACGGCGCGGCTGCGGCAGCTGCGCGCGACAAGCTCAACGTCGCAGACCTGGAGGACCGTATGCGGAACGTCATGCGATTTCATGGCCTGCTTGATGACATTGTGAGTAGCCTGGTTCGCGATGTGGTCTCAGTGGCTCATTATTCGCTGTAGCCCGACTATTCGGAAGCAGTCGACGACCCTATCGCCTCCGCGCTCCGACACGCGCAGCGCGAGCTTCGGACGGTGCTCGCGACAAACAAAGCACGCCGATTGCGACTCGCCGCTATCGCGGAGGACCGCCTCGCTCACCAGGAGTACGTCGACGGCCGGGACGCGCTTGACAAGAACATCACCACGCTCTACTCGAAGCTGCAGAAGAAGGACGGTCCGAAGGTGAACAAGAAGAAGAAGCAGAAGGGCGACCCCATGTATGGTGCTGCGAACGGCATATCCCTTACCGGCACTGCGGCACTTCCCCCTTGCCCTGCCGCACTTGGACTCAGCCCTGACGATCACCATCAACTCCATATCCCAGACCAGCTGCAGGAGCTCGTTCGCACACGACGGAACTGGGTGGACGCTATCGGCGGGGTCTTCGAGGAGAAGGAGCGCGACCAGCCGGGGCGAATATGGGGCTTCCCGCAGGAGAGCGTCTACGCGGGCATCGAGGACGAGGTTCGGGAGAACCTGGCGCGTCTACCACAGACCCGGCTCACGGTTCACCCGTCGTTGGCTGCTGCTCCCAACGGGAAAACGAACGGGGTCGTCGCACGGACTACAAAGGGCAAATCACGAGCGAGCGACGACATGGAGGTCGGCTGAGTCGCAGCCCGGTGTGGTGCCTCCCGCAGCGCGCGCGTGTGCATATTGTCTTGCTTTTTCAGTCTTATTTGTATTGCTATGCCCCCTTGGATTACTTCACGCTATAATCGCCCGGTGTTGACTCTTTACCCTCCCTCCGTTGCTTGTACTACCTTCTCTCGGGATGTCAGAGGTTCGGGTTGTACAGGTGTGATACGATGGATGAATTGCAGCCGATGACGCCAGTAAGGCGTATGTGGTAAGACAAGAATGCTATGAAACAGCCTTGGTCTTCTTCGACTTTTTCGGAGACTCCATACCGCTCTTCCGCTTCTTCCGCGGCGCCTCCCCATCCTCTCCACCCGTTTGCGTGCTTTCCTTGCGCGACTTTGATTGTGTGGGCGCAGGTACGTCTACGTCCATAGCCGCTTCTGTTTCGCCATCTATAGGTGCGAGCGAGCCTAGTGGCATGAACCGATGCGTGAGGAGCTCCGTGGGGTGTCTAGGTCGCGGAGGATTTTGGTGCAAGACGGGGGAGCCTTCGGGAGACGACTGGGGCGTGGGGAGGGTAGGGCGCGCCGACACGACTAGGCGGCGGGCGATGGGTTTGGGTGCTGGTGGAAATAGCGGTTGTAGCGCGAGAAGGAGCGCCGCGGAGAAAGATACGTACCTTGGAAGAGCTTGCCTCCATGCTTGCTCCTCGGCACGAGCGCGGAGATCCCGCGCAGCTCCTCGCCGCCAATTGTGTCCGCATCGTCCTCTCCCAGATTCCAGACGTCGAACGTTGTGCTCTTGCGGTCGATAGAGCCTACTCGCGCAGTTTTTGATGAAGATGATAGCTCGAGCTTGGCTTCCTGGAGGTATTTGGGCTTCAGCTACGAAAACGGCGCGTCACATTAGCATCACTGAGCACGAAGCAATACGCGTTTCCGACGCACCCCTTCTGGTACCCGCACCACCCAAAGCTCCAAATTGTCGTCGTTCTTAATAGCGTCCCAGTCGAAAGTGCTGTTGTCTACCTTCAGGCTCATGGCCTTGTACCCGTCTGGCTGCTGATAGTCCCAGTTAGGGTTTTTGCCCTCGTTCTTGCCATGCTGGTCAGCCGTTGAGGCTGCCTGGGCCTCCTTCGAGATCTTCTGCTTTTTGTTCGACTTCTTTGAGATATCTCGGAGACTCGGTGGCTCAGGAGAGGAGGAAGAGGAGCTGGAGGAGCTCATAGTGCGGGCGCTTAGGAGAAGGTGGTGGTGGTACAAATTAATGAGTTCCGCATTAGGAAGCGGTTGTTTGGCAAGAGCCTCTGAACCAAACAAACCACCGGCAACACCCAATAGCCGACGGCGATTTACGACGCGCGTCTCACGGCTTGTGGCCGACTCTCACGACTGGCGA
The DNA here is from genome assembly GCF_000271585.1 of Trametes versicolor FP-101664 SS1. Classification (NCBI taxonomy): domain Eukaryota; kingdom Fungi; phylum Basidiomycota; class Agaricomycetes; order Polyporales; family Polyporaceae; genus Trametes; species Trametes versicolor. The sequence continues at coordinate 2,774,334 of NW_007360324.1, forward strand.
CTCTTGGCGACTTCGCATTGACCGCAGTGCTCCAGTTTGTCCGAAAAGGAGGGCAGGTGCTGTAACGCAGGTTGTCTATCGCCCACCATGACGGATGCACCACCAAACGGCGAGAGGTCTTTCCTGCGACGGCTCACCCTCATGACGCAGCCTGCGTTGACCCGGATCGCCCATGGGTCGGCGCCGTTCATCACTACGTTTGCTCTCATTCATCTGACCGCCCCAGTCATGGCAAACCTCGGGGGGACGTCCTTAGCCTCCCAAGTCATGGTGAGTGGTGCTCAAGCTCCCAGCGCGTGGTTGAACGGTTTGAATTGAACCGTTGGCGCAACAGTTGCTCGGCAGAGAATACTACCAGACGCCGTTCGGCGAGAAGTACCTCGTGCTCGCGCCGCTTGTCATTCATCCTCTCTCCGCATTCCTCAAGCGTGTCCTCGCCCCGAAGCCGGCCCGCCGGCTGAGCAGCATCCTCAGCGTGACCGGCTACACTACCGCGGTCATCGTCGCTCTGCACTTCTACACCCACCGTGTCGCCCCAACCGACCCCGCCCCGCCCATCTACGCTGTCGGCCCCTCAGAGCTCGACTTCGAATACGTCAAATTCGGTCTCCAGAGTTGGCCCTGGAGGAGCTGGCTCGGCTACCTGGGCTTCACCGCGGCCGTCGCCTGGCACGCGTCAGAAGGGATGGCTATCATCTGGAATACGTGGCTGCGGCCCTACCTGGGTGGCCCCCCGGGCACGAAGAGGTCCCGCACCATTGGAGCCTTCCTGGGCGGCGTGCTCCCGGTCGCAACTGGGATGTTCTTCATGTGGAGGGAGCCGCTGATGGTGTTCGCGTCCCACGCTGATAGATTCAGGGCCGCTTTCTCTATGTCCCCGTTCTATTGGTATTGAAAGCAATTCCAATCTATTCGCTATTCGCCACCAATGTGAACCGTATATCCTGCGCCTGCGCTTCTCAAGCAATGCGGGGTGCGCACGGCGTGTTTGCCGGTGTTAATCCGGTAGTGAGCATACGATCGATTCGCGCAAATGTCCGAGGCATGTCTAGTTTCTACATCAGCTATTCCATGTGTACTGATGCTTATAACTAGGCGTTTCTCCGGTTGGGGTCGGAGAGGGCAGATTAGATCTGCCACAGACGTTGGCCGGTGACCTTCGACCCGAGCCATATGGCCCCTCAGTGCCACCGCCCTCTAAACACCAATTGTCGTCAGCGTCGGCGGTTACTCCCACTCGCACACCGGCCTGACGCATGGTGTGTGTGCGGTTCTAATGGAGCTCTGCCACTCAGGGATCATCGATAGTCCTCCTCACTACGACAGGTGATGAGAACCAAGTGCGTCGCGGAGCGAACAAATCTTCATGATTCTACGAATCCTTCGGTGCTCGCCAAGGCAACTAAGACCGTCGGCGGCGTCTGCCCATGCCCTTACCGTACTGGTGCAGCTGAACAGCTCAGCAACTCCGCCTCCTTCAATGCTCCGCTTGAATCCCACTCCGTCACAATAACATCCATCGGCGAGGCGATCAGAAGACGCCTGCGAGTCCTTCCCTGGTTTCCCATGGCTGTCCATCACCGCCGCTCAGCCCTTACAATTCAACGCAGTGTGGACACTTGTATACGCTCTCCATTCCTTCTTCCTTCTTGAAGACGTAACTGTCCCACCACATTACGTGAAGAATCCTCACTGCAATCGCCTATGCGCTGCAGCCGTCCCACAGTCCGGGCTACAACCCGCCTTCCATGGCATATTCGTCCCGTGCCACTCGCATCGCTGTGGAAGCCGTCGATCAGGCCCTTAATCTAAGATCCGCGCCCCCCGATTGTACCCATATGGTCTGGACTCCCGACCACCCTAGGGCTAGGAGTGCGCCTCATGATTGCATATTTCACTGCTCATTGGGCGACTGGTGGCCTATGAGGCGTCGCGCGGCAGTCGCTGGGGTCGCGGGAACACGCTAGGCTGCGGGGGCAGGGCCGCGCTGTTTGATCTGTTCGCCCTGGCGCAATGAAATCCCCAGGTACCTCGACTCTGCATCCCTGGCCGCCAGCTCGTCGTCCTGAGGAATCCGTAGAGGTGAGCACTATGTCCAGCCTATACTAAACTCTCGGTTCCGCGCCGTGCTGATCGAAGAACGCAGCGGCGGCACTCCTATCCTCGCTTGTTCGCCTCCTGCTGGATATCGGTCTTTCAATCGCACGCTTCGGTGGTCCCGGATCCGAGCCTACCGGCTGTCTAACCACCGTCAACCCTGGACCCTTCCCTGAGAGTTCCAGCACTCGCTTTTGGGGTCGCTCCCCCGAATCTGTGGGATCTCGGTGGCAGCATACCACGCAGCTGTACCGCGCATCTGGGTGCTATTGCGACCTAATTCGTCCTCCTTGCATGTGCGTGCCACCCTCGCGTAGCCGTCGGGATGCGCACGGGTCCTTCCCGTGAACATATGACGGGTGATGGGCTGGGATAGGACGGACTGCGCCGGGGCATCTGTACGTTCAGATGGCGGCTGTTTCACAATGTCCTCCCCTGACCTCGCGGGCTCGGACCCGGCGTGAGATGCCACGCGGACGGGGGACCTTGCAGTCTTTGGGCTAGCCAGTCCCTTAGAAAGCCTGTTCTCCTAGCCCTGGATGCCACCTTCCGAAGGAGCGTTCTCCCGCGAAGACACGCCCCTTGCGCGCTGCGATGCCGGGGTGCGCTGAGTATTGGCCGCGTGGACGGGACCCCGATCGATGTATAGGAGCTCACGCAAACTCTATCCTGGCCATGGTCGCCGAAAAAGGCTCTCAATGCCGGGCGCGGGTCTGCGCGGGTGGAGGCGTCTTGTCCCAGCGGGTGCTGTGCCACTCTAGAAACTTGGGATCCCGGGTGCGTCCGTTCGACACGTTGTCGCGTGGCACGATTGGGCTGACGGAGAGGAACTCCGCAGGGGTCCTGCGCATCAGCCTATCCGCAACCGGGAGTAGCAGCTGATTATATGGTTCTGGGCTCTGGCGACTTCCCCGGTCGCTATTGGTCCGATGCCGCTTCCTATGGGACCCCAAAGCCTTGCGACTACACGACGAACAATGCGAGAACTGAGGAGTCCTACCCCTGCATTGCGCGACTTCTGCGCTCCACTGTGAGACGTGAAGTTCCGTCAATGGCAACATCCCCATGGCACGCGGGAGGCTAGAATCATTACGGCGCGGTGATGACGTTTATTGCATCATGGTAGCCGAGCGCAGGAGGCTGGAATGATTTTATTACTGATGCGAGCGAGTTCAAAGCCCGTTAACCGCCCGGAAGATTCGGGGTGTTCAGTAGAGCTGCTCCCAAAAGTGGTAAACCGGTAACGGAGAAGATGAGCCGTTCGCCGCGCTTCCCAGTATCGTGCGCCTTCTGTCTTGATCGTCGAGTTAGTCCACCGCTGATGATGCGCGGGCCGCGAATCCCTCGATTTCATTATAGAAAGGTCACTTACGGTCAAAGTCCGACACATCAACCGGCCAGGGACGCGCATTCGCTGCACGTCTCGCATTGCTTATGCCACCCAGCGCTCACTTTCTGATATGTGCCACCGCGTAAGTAGGGGGTATCCGTCGTTCCGCACGGGCCCCCTGCGTGCCCCATGGACCTCTGCCGAGCGGCCTGTTCGCCACCGCGCCCCGCACGGGCCCAGACGCGCAAATTTCGAGCGCATTGTGCGGCTCGGTGCCGCGCGCGGGGAGGGGCGGGGGGCGGAAGGGCTGAATTGGGACGGAGGGAGGAGCTGAGTTGGAACGGAGGTCGATAGCCTCATGGCGTTGCCGGGCGTCTGCGCGTGCCGAGGGGCAGATCGGAGATTGCATCAGCTTCCTTTTGTTGGACCTCGATCGACGATTCGACTTGATTTGAACGCCGACGGGGAGGCGCCCGCTGCGAGCGCGGAGCGAACAAAGGAACGGTCTGGCCGGCGGGGTGCTGGGATTCGGACTGCACCACCAAACTCAGCCGGGGCTGCGAGCGACCTCCCGACACAGGGGATGCTCCGCGTATTAAATATCATGGCCGTTCGCGCGTGCAACAGCTCCCGCGACGCTCCTGATCTCCTTCTCCCCGCCCCTCGCCATGTTCGCGCCCCCCACTAGAGCAGGGACCGTCTGCGGATGGGCACCCTCTAACGACAGCCACGAGCCATTTTATACGACCATTTCCACGACCTCATCACCCTACTCGCACCCTCTGTACGCACACCCCTCACTGCCCCTCGCGAGCACCACCCCTCGCGCGGTCCGCAACCCCATCCCTAGAAGCCTCTCGCTCGACTCCGCTGTGCGTCCGCGCAGCATCTCCGACGCGACAGATACGACAGATACCTCTTCCTCATCATATCAACCTTACGACAACCCCACCTCGGCGCGCCGAAATAAGGCAAAGCGCCAGCAAGACCCGTCCTGGGCCCCGCGTCCTCCTAACGCGTTCATCCTCTTCCGTAGGGACTACGTCACCGAGCACAAGGCCGAGAACGATCCCTCCGACAACAAGGAGAAGACGCTCTCCAAGCGCGCCGGAGACGCGTGGAGGTCCCTCTCCATGGACGAGAAGGAACCGTGGTTTGTGAGGGCCAAGGACGAGGCCCTCAGCCACGCTTCCGCATACCCGAACTACGTCTTCCGCCCAAGGAAGCGTCGGAGCGAGCCGCGCAAGCACCCCGCCTTGCTCTCGCGTCGCGAGCAGGTCGAGGAGTTCGTGCGCAAGACCTCGCGCCGACGCGCCCTGAAGAAGCGCGACCGCCCCTCGCGTGCCCCCTCGCATGCCCCCTCGCCGGCCCCCTTCAACTGCCCGACACCCGGGAGCGCCGGCTCGTCGTCGTCGCCGGAGCTGCCCGGGACGCCGTTGAGCGAAGAGTCGAACCCACTCACCTCGAGTGTGCCGACGGGTCTGCAGTCGCGTTCTGATTCGCTTCCTGCGCGCCTTGATTACACGCCGATCTTCCCACCTCCTCCCAATCGCACGTACTTGTCGCAGACAGCGATGCTATCGATGCCATCCTTGGCGGCTGACCACCGCCCTATCGCGCCGAAGCGGTCCTTCTCGCACAGCGATATGCCGCCGTACTCGCCGTGGGACTACGTCAACTTGGGGGACGAGTACTCGGAGTCCGACGACACGAGCATCTTCTCGTTCGAATCCGCTCCGAGCGAGCAGCGGTATCATGGAGTGTACCTCGGGGTACCGTCGGAACAGCCCTCGCCTGGCAACTTCGAGAGTTCGGTAAGCCGTTCGCGGGTATACGTTATAGCACTCAGCTGACCGCTTGACCAGCTTCAAGGTCCCGATGGCCACTTCATGCCGGAGCCTCAGACCCCGAGTCCAGGCCAAGGCATGCCAGAGCTGCAGGCGTCGTCCTCCATTGATCCTTCGACCTTGCTTTCTTCGACCAATTTCGCATACCCACCCCCGCCCGCCAGCCCACTCTTCGAGCGGCGCCGACGTGCTGCCACCATCTCCACCCTTCCTTCCCCCCTCACGGTTGTTACCTCGTCGCTCTCCGGCTGGGCGAGGGACGACCTAGTGACGGCGCGCATGGTCCCGCGGGCCGATCCTTCGTCTTCCTCGTCGTCTTCCCAGGTGGTGCAGATGCCGCAGCCGCAGCCGCACAACCTCCAGCTCATCGTAGACAACGACAACTGGATGAGGAACCCGCAGAACATGCACGAGACGCTCGCCATGCCCGAGGCCGACCTGGACTATACGCCCCGGTTCCATGGCTTCCCTCAAAATATCCACAGCGCCGGCCCTGCCTTGGACGACCTCAGCGTGGAGTTCCCAATGCCGGAGCCGCAGCCGCAGCAGAACATACCTGTCCCCAACCTGGACCCGTACGACCTCTCCGCCGACCTCGACCTCGAGTGCTACTCCCTCGGCCTCCGCCAGTTCGGCATCGGCAACAGTGGCGCAGAGGCGACGAACTACGGTATGCCGTCGTTCGACGTCGACTACGCCGCGCTGTTCCCCGAGGCCAGCGCGCAGGAGTAGGCGCGACGCGTTGGCCGTATGCGCCGACCGCGCGGTCGGCACCACTGCTTTGCTCTATGATCTTCACGACTTCGTATGCGGCGCGATATGCGTTATGTTTTGACGACATGTTGACGACGGACGATTCCGGTTCGAAACACCCTGTAGCATAGTGGCTTGGGCCCCTCTGGACTCACCTCCCACCCCTTCTGTGTATCTATACAATTACGGCCTCTGGGCCTCCTCCCCCCTTCTCCGTGCTGTACATTAGGCTTGACCGTGGCGCCCCTCGCGGGCGCGCGTGTCCACTATACCCTGGGTCTCTGAAATGGCAGCCTCCGTTACTTAGAGTGAACACACCGCCTGCCACGTCCCGACTGAACTCACCTGGCTGCTAGCGAACGCGCACGACGCCGAGGCACTGCTAGCAGAGCCTTTCCGAGGATCGTGCACCATCATGGACCAACAAGTGACGAGCGTGCAACGTGTCAGTGTGTGGTGGGGTGGAAGCGCAGCGTGTCCAGGGCTGGAGGAGAAAGTTGCCCTGTTGGTCGAGAGCGCCGTGGGCTTGACGTAAACGTTATCGGACGTTTCGCACCCGTTCGGGGGGTTATCGGCGGAAATGCAAATAGCATGGGAAACTCGAGGAATGCAGGCGGCGGCTAGGTGGGGCCCGCGCGAGCCCGCGTCCGCACGGCTGCTCTCTTCCTGTCCTCTCCATGCACGACGTCGGACGCAGCCATACCTAACCTCCACGTCGCCCACCGCTGTCTCCTCTCTCTCGACGACAAAACCCATCTCAGCTGCCCTGGGAGCTATCAGGGACACACTTTACCCCCACTCGATACCAATCAACGAGCGCCTAACGCGCACCATTGACGTAATGCCCCTGGCTCGACAAGCAGACCAGTACGCCCCCATAGGCACACCACTCCCACTGGTATGTGTGAAAATATACACATTACGCAGTTTGATGCTCATACGTCCACTTAAAGAGCGCGGACGTGGAAGAAAGTCGACCAGAAATCGGCGGCTCGTTCGGCGGGTTTATTGCCGTGGTCATCTTCCTCGTTGTAATCTTCCTCTCCTCCTGCATCGGCATCTTCATCCTCCTCCGAAACCATGACCCGACCTCGCACGAGCGCCGCGCACGAAGAGCCCGCGCGCGCGATCGGGACTTCTCCGCGGAGGCTCCTATAGGGCCGCCCGGCATCCGCGAGCGCCTGGCCCGATTATTCGGCAGGCGGGAGGGCTGGGTGAAAGCGTCCGAGGGGGAGGACCAGGACGAATGGGACGCGTCCGACGACCGCATCCCGAACCCCTTCCACTCGCTCAGGGAACGCGATCGGGCACACGACCAGTACCCCGCGTCGTTCGCGAGCCGCCCGTCCGCACAGGACGTCGCACGCAGCATGAGCGCGGACTCCGTCGAGGTCGAGCTTAGCGCGCCGGACGCGGCCTATTACAAGGCACCCTCCTCGATATCGCCTGGGACGTCGCTGCTGCAGTCTGAGCACGATGATGAGGGATCTTCTAGCATTCACATGGCCCCTGTATCGTCCCGGGTGTCTCAAGTTCCGCAGACCACGGTCATCCCCACCCCTGAGCGTGCGCGGGGCCCGTCCGCGGACCAAGATGAAAGGCATTTCTCGGTGCCTGCAGGGACTTCGTGGCGCGGCGAGGACATCGACGGCGGCCGTGTCCGCTCCATGCAGAAATTCGAGAATGGTACGAAATTCAAGGAGAGCCTCTGAGGAGGCTTGCGCGCCGGATCGGTGTACGGTGAACCTTCCGCTTCCCTTCATGATACGATCGGTCTCGTCCGCCGTTCGCTAGTGTTTTGTCTCCCGAAACGCTTCCTTATGACTTCATGCCCTATCGCCTGCCTAATCTTCCTCCTGTTGTACACTTACCGCCTCTGTTTCACCGTGTATCGTGTATCGTGTATCGTGCATCGTGTACCGTGTACCGTGCACACTGTATGTACCACCCACTCCGCTGCCCATTGTGCTGGAACCCTGTCCCGCGCTACCCGTATCGCCCTCTTTTCCGAGCCTTACATCCCCGTCTGTCATTGTGCCTCCTCACGATGGTGAGCGCGGCTTTCTATCCTCGCCCATTATTGCTCATGTCCTCGCTACAGACCTCACGACCGGACATGCCACCTCATGATGTATGAAGGCTCATCAGTATATATTGCGGCACGCACGCAGACTCTCAATCTACGTTCTGGTAGCACGCGGAGGTCCAGCTTCCATTGGCTCCACCTCTCTACGGTTAGCACGAATTCACAACCGATGGTGGCGTTCGGGATGTCTTGTCAGCTCCAGTTCACCCTGTGGTGGTGACATGACGTTCTCCATCCGTTGATGAAATAGACGTCGAGAAAACCCCTACACGCTCCGTCATATCTTTACACCGTCTGAACGCTTTGTCTAACTCCTTGCAGGCGTGTTCTGGAAGCCAAAAATCCAACCGTAGTGGCTCGCCGCGCAAGTCGATGTGACCACGCCGCTCGGTCGGCGTGTCTACTCTGTCAGCGATCGGTGGATCAGATACTTGACTGTAATATAACGCTGCCTAGAGCAGCCCAGGCTGCACTGTAATCTGAAATATTCGTCTTCGACCGAACAACTGTAGGAGGGTACGCAACATTCAATTCGTGTGTACTAGATACTGCCGTTGAAGCCATCGTTGTGCGCACCCCGCGGCGGCCACCCGCATGCACAAGGACGAGTCGTAGCCCGAGAAAAAAGAGGTGAGGCTATATAGCGCCACGAAGGGGGTCAGATTTTTTGGCTAGCACGACTCCTTCATTATGCTAGTGGGAGCCGCGGAGCTGCGATTTCGAAGGCGTTTGCAGTCGTAACCCGGAGCGTCGGCGGCAGCGGCAGATCGCGGTCACGAACTCCCGCGAAGCGCCGCCGGCCGCGTTTATACGCGCGACGCGCCGAGTGTTCGGGCCGCCGGCCACCTCTATCTCCTCGACTCAAGGTCGGCTCAAAGTTCTGACCCGCAATAGTCGCAAAGCCGCGTACCCACCGAACAAATGTTTCATGCTAGTCTTGACCGTGAGCGTCGTACAATTCTGTTGATTCCCGCTCGTTGCCTCTGTTTCTATACGACTCGGAGCAACCACTGCCACTCTTCGCCCGCGCAGGCTATGGTCCGGGTAACACACAGCGCGAAGGCCGGTGCACAGTGCCATTGCGGGGCTAAACTTCTCACACGGACGCGCCATGCGCCTTCCAAGCCCACAATCAACGCCAAAGGGTGTCTTTATATTGCGAACGGTTGAACCTTTCGGCGTACAGCGCAGCCCACAGACGAAGAGTCAGCAACCCGGTCCACCCATCGCTCGGTGACTCTCGGAGCCCGGACCCCCACAAAAGCTCCCCGACGTCGAATCCTACATCCACACTCAACATGCCTGCTCTCGAACTCAAGACGAACGTCGCGGTTGCCGACCCGAAGGCTTTCAGCCTCGAATTTTCCAAGGTGAGAGCGCACGCCGTCCGCCGGCGGTGACATGGTGATCTAAAGATTTGTATCGTCCCGATCTACAGTTTGCGGCCAAGACCCTGGAAAAGCCCGAGGGATACGTCTCGGTGTCATACGTACACCAAGAGTACCTCACATTCGCCGGGACGTTTGACCCCGCTTTCATCCTCTCGATCGTGAGTTTTTATCTTATCATCGTTTTCACCGGTGCGGTAGTGATTACGCTGATTCTTTAGACGAGCTTGGGGAACATCAACCCCGAGAACAACCAGGAGCTCTCCAAGGTATTCGCCGCCTTTCTGAAGGAGAAGCTCGCCGTTGAGGACACTCGTGGCTACATGTAAGTTCTCTGACATACTTCACACAGTCGCCAAGCTGACGAACGGAATTTCCAGCGCGTTCTCCGACCCTGGACCCGATTTCTTGGGGTACGTTCGACCTCGGGGGGCGGATTTTAGGACGCATCGTGCTGACAACAATATGTCCTCCAGCTTCAGCTCGACCACCATCGGAGCTATTTTCCGCAAGTGATCGTACGGCGCGTCGCCGTTCCCTCTATTTACACCATCGAAGGTCGACACTCCCGAAACTCAGTACGTAAAGTGACTCACTCGTTTATTTGTATATCAGTTACTAGTATCAGGATACCGTTTCTTTCCTCAGCGGTCGTTGTGTATGATTTCGGCACCTTGCCTTGAGATTGACTCGGAGTTCTATCGTTGAATGGCAGAATCTGTCACCGATCGAAGAGCTAGTTGAATAATCGGTATGAAGCGTAAGATAAGTATCATGCACTGCAGATCGCTATGCTAAAAGCACTCCAAGAGTGGCGTATGTCACCGATGTGTGGCAATGTGTCTTCACACAGAAGCCGGGCAGATCGAGCACCAAAGCTTCTTTTGCGATCATTTCTTCACCGACTTGTTGGCGCCCGCGATCATTGTACCCTGCCTGCACCTGAAGCTCTCTCGCGTTCATGAGGCTTGTACCAGATGTATAAGACCTAAGTCGCATGGAATGGATGCACAATCCACTCGTATCCACGTAATGATCCAGACGAGTTACCTGTGTGCAGCCAAAACTGCGCTGTCCCCGAGACACCTCCCAGATGGGCATCGCCGATCGACACCTCATCGCCCAGTGTCACTGAGTGTGTGGGCGATCAGCACCGAATAATGCCGGTGTGAAGGACCGCGACATGACATGAAGCTAACTAGAAGGCCAGAAGCTCGTCAGGGAGCTATAAGGGCACAGCGAACTTGAGGAAGGCGAACTCACCTATGGCTAGTCGCGCCCTTAGAAAGATTCCCCGGGCCCCACCCCATCCCACCAGGCCGTCACTTCCATGCATGCATGTCTTCCAACGCGAACCGCCAGCCCTGGCAGACCCGCAACGGCGAGCCGTCGTCCCCTGCAGTGCACCCGCAGCACCCAACAAGCTAACGCACACGCAGCCCGAGCCCAACCCGAACCTGCTTAGTATGTCGCTGACCTCTGCTGAAGTTCATGAGGCTGACCAAGTGCACAAGCAATAATAGCAAGCCGGTCGGAGAAGAAGTTCAACAAAATTTGTACGCTCAGAAGTCGACGCTCGTAAAGGTTGCGTTAACATCGATACAGAAACAACACTCAGCACTCCCATGCCCCTCACCGGTACGGCAATCTGCAATGCCGTCCACGCAGTTGGCGGCGGCCGGGGACGCGCTCTTACCATATCGGGGTTTTGGATGAAATCGCCGGGCCCTTTTGGGTCCCGACCGGCGGGCATGGCGGCGATCTTTCCACACGTGGCGGCCGATCGCCCCCAAATGGACCGCTCCGTTACGTCACGACCGCCGGACGCACTCCTCCTCCGCCTCCACGCACCGTATATTTTTCTTTCTCGGCGAAGGCAAAATACATCCGCGCGGCGGCCCTCTAGTTTCCTCGCATGAAGTGCCCGCCGCGGATAGTCGTAAAGCCACGTCGGTCGAGCGAGATGGCCGCCCGCAACTTCGCAGGTACAACGTGTAGCCAATGCTTACTACTGGAGTTTGCTAGAATGTCCGCTCCCTCGACGCATCATCGATCTACCAAGCCTCGGTGCGCTGAGGTGCCTGCACCACGGCACCTACTCCCTCATCGCAGCATCCGATCGGCATACGTTTATGCAACACGCGCGCGTCCTTGACGTCGGTAACCGGCCACCCATCGAGCGGCGCGGCATTTACTCAGCCGCCTCGAAAATGCGACGCGTTTTGCACCTGCTATCTTGTGGCGGGGGTATATAGAGCCCTGGCGCACCCAGAGACAGCTCATATCACCTCCCTCCCATTCGCCGTTTTCACTTCCTATCACACCCTCTCACGACACCGCCTGCAAAAATGTCCGCACAGAACGAGCTCGAGTTCAAGGGTTACGCGATGACCGGTAAGCATGCTTGGTGCAACTGCATGAACTTCCGTTCTGACATACTGCGCGATAGACCCGTCTGCGTGGTCGACCCTCTCCGTCACCTCCTTCCGGCCCAAAACTTTCGGCCCTGACGACGTCGAGATCGCAATTACCCACTGTGGTGTCTGCGGATCTGACCTTCACACGCTTACCGGCGGGTGGGGACAGTCGCATCTCCCACTTGTCGTCGGCCACGAGATCGTCGGAAAAGTCACGCGCGTCGGTGCGAACGTGAAGAGCCTCAAAGCCGGCGACCGCGCTGGTGTCGGCGCGCAGGTCGGGAGCTGTCTCGACTGCCGCGCGTGCAACGACAACTACGAGAACTACTGCCCGAAGATGATCCACACATACGTGAGTACCTCTCCGCCACCGCGACTAATGCATGTACTTACAGCTTGCTCCTGGGTTATAGAACCACGAATACGCCGACGGTGTGATCACCCAGGGTGGCTACGCGACCGGCATCCGCGCGCACGAGCGTTTCGTCTTTCCCATCCCCGACGCGGTAGAGTCACGTCACGCCGCGTCGATGCTTTGCGCCGGTGTCACCGTGTACTCGCCTCTCAAGGAGTATGGCGCGGGACCGGGAAAGAAGGTCGGCGTCATCGGTATTGGTGGTCTTGGCCACTACGCCATCCTCTTCGCGAAAGCGATGGGCGCGGAGGTGTACGCGTTCACGCGCGGCACAGCGAAGGCGGAGGACGCGAAGGCGATGGGTGCGGATCACTGCATTGACACGACGGTTGATGTAAGCACATGCAGTCCTTGCGAGCTCAAGATCGCGTTGCTGACCTGCGTTTGGTATACAGGGCTACTGGAAGGACCTCGGCATGACGTTCGACATCCTCATCTCGACCGTCGACAAGTTCCCCGCGGGCGTGTCGATCCGCGAGTTCCTCGGCATGCTGTACGTGCACGGCAAGTTCATCTCCGTGGGCCTGCCCGACGTCGACCAGCCGCTCCCCGCTATCCACCCCTTCGACGTCATGATGAACGGCTCGCTCCTCGGTGGCTCGCACATCGGCTCGAAGGAGGACATGCTGGAGATGCTCGCGCTCGCGGCGGAGAAGGGCGTGAAGCCCTGGATCCAGGAGCTGCCGATGAAGGACGCGGGCAAGGCGCTCGAGGGCGTGCAGGCCGGCAAGGTGCGCTACCGGTACGTCCTCCAGCAGGACATCGCGCCTGTCGCATGAGAGGTTCGGACATACCCAGTTCCTTGATATCATAGATGCGCGCGCGACACATAGACATGTAGCTGTATGACCCCCATAGTGTATACTTTTTTCTAGAGTCATGGCATACCACGTAATGACAACACAGACCCGAGAACGAAGCCACCTCCCTGCCGACTGCGAGCGCCTTCCTCAAGTGCTTCTTTGTTGCAAAGTATTTGGGCTTCTGTTTTGGCTTGGCGGAGGTTTGGCAGGCGTGCCGAACGATGCCGAGAGGATGTGCGGTGAACTCATCGTTCCGCCCTCGTTCGTCCAAGAATTCGTTCTGTCTTCCTGCCACCACCATGACCGTTTTCCGCCAGCATCCTTGTGTCTTATCTGGCGGAAGTATGCGCCTTCGTCTAGTCCGGTGAGATCGCAGGGACCCACGTGGCCCGGTTCTCCGAACCGCGTCCTACAACTTCAAGACCGAATTGGAACGCGATCTCCCTCGAGGGTCGAGTTCTACCGGACGAAGACCCAATATAACTTACAGGTACAAGCTGCATCTCCGTTGTAAATAGCCGAGATGAAACGCTTACTCTGAGGCTCTTCAGGAGCTCGACGATCCTAGGAAGCTCGAGGAAGCGCCTATATGCGCCATCCATTGTAATTGCGCCTCCGGGTGCATTTGCACCGCCTGGCATCTTCAGCGGGCAACAAACGTGCGGCATCATAGAAGTGCGCGATAGCCACTTGCCATGAAAAACCAAACTGTGAGCCTCTTTGGGTGCTGGACGATCTTGTGCTCTCCTGGACAAATCAAATGCCGCTATTTATGGACCTACTTGCACTCCTGGGGCCGAAATATGCTGCGCAGTCACTAGCAACTTCTGGGGGCTAGCCTTGTGAATCAGAGGCGCTTGGGGTGGAGATTGAAGGAGAAGACCCGGCGAGCTGCTGTCCGTCTGCCAGACGGAAGACGGGATTCGCACATGTTGGCGCCCTCCTTGCCCTCCTCCGAACTTCCCTTGTTCGACTCTCCCGCTGTCGCGCTTGGCATAGTCTACGCTGGCAAGGCCGCTACCGACGATGGAGGAAACGAACCGTTCCCCGAGATCGGGGTGCCACGTCTGATCGACCGCGCACGCCGGAGAGTTCATCGTCGCGGTCGCGGGTGCCAGAAATACCGTCGCAGCGCCCGATAGCAGCCTCAAGGCCGGGGCAGAAGCACGGACATCGCAGCGAGAGTGTCCCTCGCGATCTTCTGGACGCGGACGATGCAGATTACCGCTGGCGGTGGGTCACGTGCGGGAGCCGTCAAGGGCGGGCAGCAAGGCCCTCTGCCTGTGCGGGTTTTTGGCCGTTCGCTCCTGCGCTCGGACCCGTTCCCCACGTCGTCCTGCGGCCAATCATGCGACCCATGTGCCGCTTCTGCGCCCTCAATCGCGCGATAAGACACATTTCATCCGCCCAGATGCCGGGTCGCGAGCATCGACGGGTGGCACCTCCAGTTCCGAGTGGCGAGTTACGAGAGACGGACCCCACATCCCCCGCGCCATAAATCCGCTCGTCTCCCGCGACGTTCCTGCAGAGTCCTCTCTCTTTCTTGCCCCCACCCCGCCCGTGCGCCGCTGGCTCATTTCGCCATGGACGACGCCCACGGCATCACCGAGAAGCCCGTTCACTCGGCCCACGACGAGGAGTCTGCCGCTGCTACGCGCGCGGTCGCCTTCCCCGACCGGTACGTCCACGACGATGGCCAAGAAAAGGCCCCGCACGGCATGCGCCCGCGCGGCGTCGAGATGAAGCGCGAGATGACCAAGGAGGAGAAGGAGCTCGCCGAAGCTGGCTACCAAGACCTCGCTGAGCAGAAGGCTGGTGAAAAGGGCGGCAACGCGGGCCTCGACGCGGTCGACCTCCACGAGCACAAGCTCACCCTCACGGCACTCGAGGCCGAGTTAGACACCGCGTTCGACCCCAAGGACCCCACGCAGTCACCGGGCTTGTCTGCGGACGAAGCGAAGGCCAGACTGGCTCGCGACGGACCGAACATTCTAACGCCACCCAAAAAGAAGTCTGCGCTGCGCAAGGTACGGAATGGTAGCCGTCCAAATAAAACCCACTCGCTCACGCTCTCCTCGTAGTATTGGGACTGTCTCGCGACGATGTTCAACATCCTCCTCATTATCGCCGGAATCTTGGAGTACATCCTTCTGGGCGTGGACTTCAAAGTAAGTTACGTCGCGTAATCTCCAGAAGGTGGACCCTGTCTGACACGCACGCGACCAGGACAACTTCCCCAATACGTACCTCGGCGGAATCCTGATCGGCGTGGCCTTCCTAAACGCGCTGATCGAGTTCTACCAGCTGCAGAAATCGGAGGCGATCCTCGCGTCGTTCCTGGCCATGATCCCGCCCTCGTGCCGCGTCGTGCGCGACGGGGCGCTCACCACTGTCCCGGCTGCGGACCTTGTGAAGGGAGACGTCGTGCTCGTCGTGAGTATCACTCATGATCATTGAAGCCCTGGACCTGTGTGCTCACCGCGTCCTATGCAGCGCTCCGGAGACAAGACACCTGCGGATCTCATTGTATTCTCTGCATCCGACTTGAAGATTGACAACAGTAGTCTTACCGGAGAGTCTGAGCCTCAAGAGCGTTTCGCGAAACCGGACGGCGTGCAAACGAGACCTGTAGAAGCTGAGAATCTGGTGAGTGATTGACGAAGGTTGTATATTACACATGTTGACTGTTGCTCAGCTCTTCAACTCGACCCTTGTTGTCAATGGAGAGGGGTGGGGAGGCAAGTGTCGCTTACGGCCTACATCGTTGCCCGCTCACTAACCTGAACGATGTAGTGGTTGTACGCACTGGCGACCACACACTGATCGGCCAAATTGCGGCGCTCACCGGTAACGAGACGGGAAAGCAGAGTCCTCTTGCGGCGGAGATGTACGTATCGCGTACGTGAAATACTCCTTCAAACTAACATGCCGTATCTCAAATAGCGCACGGTTTGTGATGTTGGTTTCTGCCATCGCGATTGTCTTCGCCATCGTCTTCTTCGTGGTCGGTATCACCACCGCCTACAAGGGCAAGGGCGAGCAGACCGTCACGTTCGCTGTCTCTATCCTCGTCGCGTTTGTGCCTGAGGGATTGCCTTCCGTCGTCACCTTGCTGTGAGCTCTCATTGCGTTTGAGTACGGCAGTCGGCTGATGCGGTACGAAAGGCTCTCTATTGCGGCAAAACGCATGGCCGCTCAAAACGTGCTCGTCAAGGATCTCCAAGGTGTTGAGACTCTGGGTATGTACCGCAATCATAATGCAGTCCGCATTCTATTGACACATATCTCATAGGCTCAGTATGACCTTTATTCTGTAGCGACGTCCTCCGTACTCACAGCTTGTGCTTAGCTGACGCTGCTTGCCACCGACAAGACCGGCACGTTGACCAGGAATCAAATGACGGCAGGTTGCATCCATATTGTATTCCCGAAGCCGGCTCACTCGTGCGTATAGGTCACGAACATCTGGAGTGGACTGAAGATGTTCTCGGCATTCCAGGTAAGCTTAGAACATCACTCGCGACACGCAATTTTTAGGCTTACACTCGATTATCTAGTCGAACAATGACACCGAGGACACCGAGGCGTTTTCCATCAGCAGCCCGGGAATGCGGGAGATGGTCGACATCGCTGCTCTGAACTCTCATGTCAAGTTCGACCGGACAGACTTGCCATTCGACCAGCGCAAGATTCTCGGAGACGCGACCGAGACGGGTCTCATCCGCTTTGCCGGCAAGCATATTGCGGACTACAACGGGTACCAGAAGCAGCATCCGCGAGTATTTGAGATTCCATTCAACTCCTCCAACAAGTGGGCGCTGGTTATTGTAAGTGCTCGTCGATTCAATCCATGTGGTCGTGGATGCTGATGAGTTCTTACAGCTTGAGAAGACGCACAAAGAGGGACTCTTGACTGCATACATTAAGGGCGCTCCAGAGCGTGTGCTCGCGAAGTGCTCAACCTACCTCAAGGATGGCGAGGAGGTCCCAATTACGGACGCGTTCAAGGCGGAGTACGATGAAGCATACGACGTCAGTGTGTCCCCCAACTATATCGTGCATCGCTCATTTTATTTGTAGTACATGGCGTCGCGTGGTCACCGTGTCATCGCATGCGCCCAGAAGCTGCTGCCCAGCGACGTGTACGACCCAGACTACGAGTTCTCCAAGACGGACACGCGGTATCCGACCTCCGAGTACTGCTTCTGCGGCCTCGTCTCGCTCGAGGATCCGCCGAAGCACGGTGTGCGCGAGGCAATTGGCACGCTGCGCCTCGCGGGCATCAAGGTCATGATGGTTACGGGCGACCACCCGAAAACGGCGGAGGCAATTGCGCGCAAGATCAACCTGATCCTCGGGGAGACGAAAGAGACGTTGAGCAAGAAGACGGGCCGGCCGGTAGACGAGATCTACGAGGACGAAGTCGATGCTGTCGTAATTCATGGAGACGACATCGATGGTCTGCAGGGATGGCAGTGGGATCAAAGTGCGTATGTCAGTGATGAATGCGGGGGCACATTCTTATCCTCTCTCCGTCTAGTCTTCGCCAAGAATGAGATTGTATTCGCACGTACATCGCCACAGCACAAGCTGGAGATTGGTCAGTACTTTCCTTCGCTTCACTGTGCGATGTTGACGGTGAAGTGTTGCAGTCAAGCGGGCTCAAGCTCTCGGACATATCGTCGGCGTGTAAGTACTTCAGACCTGAGACGAGTATTCCGGCTGACCAAAACGGCGTAGCACTGGGGACGGTGTCAACGACTCACCTGCGCTTAAGAAGGTGGATACAAGGACGATCTGCCTTCTATCACGCGACTCACATTGCTACAGGCTGACTTGGGAATTGCCATGAACATCTCTGGTTCCGACGTGTCTAAAGAAGCCGCGAACATGATTCTACTAGGTCCGTCATCGCAGACCCTCGCACTTACGCTTGTGGCTGACTGCTATGTATATGCAGACGACAACTTCGCCTCGACAGTCAGTAAGTACTTCAATGTCAATTATTCTGGACTGTACTCACGGTATCCTTTGCAGAGGGTGTTGCCGAAGGCCGTCAAATCTTCGTCAACTTGAAGCGCTCTATCCAGTGAGTTCCTCAGCATGAAAGTTAGTTCATTGAATAACATGGCCCGTGTTCAGATATACCATCTCGCATAGTACTCCTGAGGTCATCCCGCAGCTTCTATGTACGCAATACAGTCAGAGATTGCTAGCAGGCGCTAAGTTACCTTCGTTCGGTAGATGTCGTCGTCCCAATCCCTCTCCCCTTGTCTGCTATCCTAATTCTCGTCATCGGTGAGTACCACTCATCCCGGAATATCCTGTGCACTAGCTGATGGCGCAATAGATCTCGGCTTCGAGCTGTTCGTCGCGGTGAGTACCGTTGGATAAGCTCTGGAGGACAAAGCTGAAACTGTTCGCATAGCTGTCCTTTGCGTGGGATAAACCAGAAACCGAGGATGGACTTATGCGCATGGCTCCCCGGAGACCAGGTCCGTCCTTGCGTTGACTTACACTACGAAAACATTCACTCACCGTAATATTCAGTCAACGACCATTCTATCACCGCTTTGAAGAAGCGTGCCCTACGCCGCACGAAGACTCTCCGCCGCGACCCCGAGACCAACGAGATCGTACGCCCGAGCCGCTTCTCGCGGTTTATGATGCGGGTGAAAGCGCCGTTCGCGCGTCACTTCTGGGAGGATGCTCTGGAGAGGTCCGATGATGAGACTCTAGTCGACGCTAAGCTGCTTAGCTACGCATATCTGGAGGCGGGCGTCATTGAGATGGTTGGCGCGTAAGTGACCAACAACCCCATACTGTCGTACGAAGGATACTCACTATAGCTTGGGGCCCAACAGTTTGACGGCGTACTTTGTGGTGTTCTTCAAGAACGGCTTCACCCCAGGAGACCTCCGGCGCGCACAAACCGCCCTCAGCGCTTCTCCATCTATCTGTAAGCCCCCTCTATAGCTTCTCGCACGGAGCATCGTACTGACATGCCGCCAGCCTACTTCACCAAATCTTCCCCGGACTTTGTTAACAGTCGAGGTCGCGTCCTCTCCGCATCTGAGCAGGTCGATGCTCTTGCGCAAGCTCAGTCGATAGGTGGGTTCTTGCGTATCGGAAGCAGCTAATGGCGTCCACTAACACCTGCATGCATCGTCAGTCTACCTCTCCATCTTCATCATCCAGTGCTTCAACGTAAGTCCGATCCCCTGCAGAAGTAGCTGCGCCGTATGCACGAAACTCAACATCCTCTCGTCACGCAGGTGTTCGCCGTCAAAGCGAAGTTCCGCTTCCCCTTCGGCCGCTCCATCGTCGGCAACTACTACAACTTCGCGGGCATCGTCGCGGGCGCGTGCCTCGGCATGTTCGTCATCTACACGCCGCCGCTGCACGTCGTCTTCGGCGGCTCCGTGCACCTCTCGCCGCTCTACTGGCTCATCCCCGTCGCGTTTGGCGTGCTCCTGCTCGTGTGGGCGAGCGTGCGCGTGCTGCTGCTGCGCAAGAGCGTCGAGCAGGGCCGCGTGAAGGACATCAAGGGACTCATGATGTGTGAGTGTTCGCTTTTGTGCGTTTATCAGCTGGTGGAACGTTGTGCTGACTTCTGTCTGTGATGTAGTCCCGACGATGAGGACGATGAGTATGCGCTCGCGGCATTAAGCTCCGGCGAGAACGGGCGATGACGACCGAAATGAACATTTATTACGAAGAATTATGACCTGTGTACGTTTATACCGGACCCCTAAACACGTCGTTCATGATCACAATCTGTATATCCTGCTTGGTGGGGAGTGACGTACGTGTGCAACATGTGCTTGAGTCAATATCCCACATCCCCAACGTGGCCCCCAGTGCCGTATTGCCATTGGCCCCGCATACATGATTCATCTCTACGTCGCATGCATACAGGTTCTTGGGAAGGTTATGTATGCGCCTATTCCTTGTGTGCGGCCTTCAACCACATCGATAGAATGGCTTCACCCGCGGCGTTGCCCTCCACAAGGAGTATTGACATGTTTTGCAGCAGCAGCTACCGCATCAAGTTATAGTTACATGCCAAGCACTCCACAACAGAAAAGAGGTGCCAAAACGTCGGAGGGCTGTTTCAAACGGGGACCCGGGAAGAACGACAACAGGCTCGACAAGTCAGCTCGAAGCCTACAACAGAGCGAAACCGAACGTTGTCCCCGCCGAGCTGCACATCCCTTAAGACTGCTCGTACAGCTGAATAAACTCTTCAAGCGACTCCGCGAGCCCGTCCTGTCGGTAGCCCCGTGCATCAGCAGTACGCTCTCGAGCACGAAGGGACACGTGAGACACGTACGAAGGCCCCAATGATGTCGTCCGAGCGGGACTCCGCGACGCCCTTGATGGCCCCCATGTATTGCTGCGATCACGACAAGTCAGCAGTCTTGCCTGGGGGGCACCAGAGCAGCACCAGAATAGGGAGCGCACCATGGTCGCAACCCTGTAGGCGCGCACGGACTGGGTGACGCGGCCGGCGACGGCGTACTCGGCGAAGAGATCCTGACGAGGGGGCGGAGGGCCCGTCAGTACGGGGAGGTTTCTGTGGACGATTGCGCTACGTACATGGTCCTCCAGGAGTGTGGCGACGAGGTCCCTAGTAGACAAAGGGTGTGCGTGCGAGTTGGCACCGGGCTGTGATCCCGACGGAGGAGACGACCAAAGGCATGGTCGCCCCCATACCACGGAGGGGAAGTGGCACTTACTGGGCAGCCTTCACGGACTCCTGGTACAAGTACACGACGTCAGCGGCGTCGCGACTGTTCAGCGCCGTGGGGGTATCATCCTGAAAGATGAAGCTGGCGGTCAGGTCTGCAGTAGCGTGCACATTGGGGCCTGTAAGGCGACACACCTGAAGGAAGACATCGATAATCTGGTTGGTGGTGATGTCGGTGAGCGCGTTTATGCCATCCGGGACGCTCTGCGAGTGCGTCGTTAGCGTGCGTGGGGGGACGGCGGAAAAAGACGTGCGCACATCACTCTCGTGGCCCATGTTGCTCGCGGACACGCGCTTGAACTGGGTGTTGTAGTTGTTCGTGGTCTGCGTGATGAGGCCCACGGATTTGACGACCTCGTTGGCGGTCTGTGCGGCTACGCCCAGGGCGAGAGCCGCGACGAGGGCGGTGGCAGGGAAGGTGTTGGCGAAGAATCTCATTGTGCTGTCGTTGTGAGGGCGGAAGATGTGAGGGGCTCGACGTTGATGACAGCGAGAGAGCGGTGTACCCGACGTTATGCGGATGGAGAGGAGGCGTACAACCGCAATATGATCTTTATACGATGACGTCCAATATGGGTCTGGAAGTGCGGGTCTGCATGAGTAGTCATACGAAGCAAACGCAGACGCAATTCGGACAATCAGGAGACTAGACACCTTCTATGACCTATGCCATTCGCGTCTGCCGTTAGAAAAAGGGTGACGGCGTATAGATGTCATCGGGCGTGGCCGCCGTGAGCATAGGAGGATAGATCACATACGCAATTGTCGTGACGCCAACACAGTCGCGAAGAGATGTTCACGTACGACGTCGGACTCGCCAAACAAGGTATCCTGCAGAAGCGATTGGCACTGCATCGCGCGCAAGACGTGAAGACGACGTCCTTTGGCGTCACACTTCTTGCAACCGAAGACGCATAGTCAACTGACCAGCGGAGGTGGCGCCTACAGCTTCGTAGTGAGTAGGAAGGCTGTCAGTCTGGGGCTGCAACCCCCACTGCGTCGTTTGACACGTAAATGGGCCGCGACGTCGAGCAGGGAAGTGTCTCACCTGGCGCCGCTGAGGTGGTCTGGGAGCAACGTCATCCACCGATGGTCTGCACGGCATTCTGCGAATACTCTTCGGGTGTCTCAATAAATCGGGAGACTCGGTCGACGCGCTCCAAGTTGTGGAGTCTCGATTTCCGAGTTCCATACTTCCACTACCAAGGAAGATACCATCGGATGCAGTGATCCAAGTTACGCATGTGAGCAATACGTTGGGCGGGATCGGATGCGTCCGCCGCTACCAACTTGCTGGTGCCAGTGAGAGACGTTCAAACCCGCATATAAAATGACCATGCTTACCAGTTACACCGCGTAAGAAATATTGGGGCGAGGTCTGGATGAAACAGTTTCCGGTGAGTACATCAAGAAATCATGTTCTCCACTTCAGACACCGCCAGCGCTGTGGACGGCGCGTTGCAAAAGACATCGTGAAGTTGGCAGGGAAGTCCTGGGAAGCCCCGCCGCCACCGGTGGTGAAATTATGTCCTCGTGGCGTCCGATTTTGAAGGTCGGCAGTGTTCGCGTCCGAGGTGTGGCTACCAATCCATGCTTTCCATCGGTGGTGTCGACGAGGGAAAAGGGATGCGTATTTACGAGTGTGGTACACGTTTGAGTTACGAAAGACGTCAGCTGCGTGCACGACGTCGTGCTGGAAGAAGGATGAATGATAGGCGCTCGACATGAACATGGCGGTGCTGGAAATTGAAATGGCAAGTTTGCACTTCACTCTGTTAAAACTTAAGCCGGCAAGGGGTTTTACGAGATTTTTGTTTTATTGGGATTGTTCAGAGATCACGCTGACCATAGGGGAACCCAAAAGCGACAAGGACAAGAAAAGCATGCATTTCAACCATGGCAAGTACATCATACAACGCGAACTTCAAGGCTGCGAGCGCGAAGCACCGAGACACAACACGACGCACAACACTACCATGAACTTGAATCCTCTTACACGCGCCCCCAATGCTAGAGTCTCCACTACCCAGCACAACTTGCGCGGAGGCGTTCGAGAGGGCACCCGACGCGCCGCCGTGCTTACGAGCTGTAGACGCGAATCACGTCTGCGAAAGTCTTGTCCAAGCTGGCCTGTAAGTGAAATCCCGAGGAACGGGCCGAACCCATCAGCAATCAGCCCTGTAAAACGTGCGACGCTGGCCACTTACGATTTGCGCCATGGCCGGGTTCTGCCGGGTGGGTATGAGGCCGATGATGGCGAAGGCGAGCGCCTGTATGAACGGAAGGGATGAGCGCGAAGCACACTGTGAGGAGATCGGGCACCGACATCGACGATGGCCTCGAGGCCGCGCAGGGCAGCGGCAATGTCCGGCCCGACGAAGGGGATGTTGGCGATAATGCCCTGCGAGTAAGGACAGTGACGGTCAGACGCGGTCGTGCTCTGAATGCTGCCGTTCAACGTACATGCTTGCCGATGATGGCGTTGAGCAGAGCCCTGGAAGCAGAGGGGGTGAGCAAGTGAGCTGCAAGTCTCGGAGGACAGCGTAGGCCGCTTACTGGTGGACCTCGACAAACGTGACCAGGACGTCGACGATGTCGCCCGCGACATCGTCGCCGAACGGCTTCGGGTCGGGCTGCAAGGCAAATATCCGCGTTAACACATCGTATCCACTATATGAATGCAAGACAGGCATCATGGCACGCACGACGGTAATCGCCTTGGTGAGCTCCCTGCAGGTGTTCCCGATGGTGAGCAGCCCGGGCGCGATTTTCTGCGGGACCGTCAGCGATGTGCAGAATGCGTTGGAGCAGAGGTATACTGACGGCAGCCTGGGAGGGGGCGTTGGCGATGGTGACTTTGTCGACGATGGTCTTGAGGTTGCTCGACGCGTCGGTGACCTGCGTGATCCCGGTTATGATGACCGCGGCATCCTGGGCGACGACGCTGAGTGCGCCGAGCACGAGGGCGCCGATGGCGGGGAGAACGTTAAGGAACTTCATGGTTGTGAAACGGGGTGGGGAGAGGAGGCTGGTCGACGTGCACGTATTCGAGTGGTATCGAATGGCGAGGGTGGACCAATAGTCGGAGGTATATATATCGCGCAGTGTCGTGTACGACGAGCTACATTTGGGAGGCACTGGAGCGCTGCCAATAATTTGAGCATGATTATTCCCTTCTGTCAGCGTACGCATACCGAAAGAAAACGGGGGCGACGAACCGCTAACAAGGTCATACGGATTCCCATTCCGGTATTGCACATCGGTGTAACGGAACGCCGGACGTGCGCTTCGGTTTTCCGTCTGCATCGAGACACGACACGACATTCGTTGTCGCGATCGCGCCCAAAAGTGCCAGAGAATCGGTAGGAGAATGACGTTATGACGTTGATATGTGGGGTACAAGAGGAGGCGCACGCATAATGGCTGCTCGAAGCCAGAAGCCCGACACGTGGAGAGGCCGGGCTCTTCGACGTTCGGGTCAGGCGACAGCGAGCAGCGAAGTCGTTCGCGCGGGCGCGCCGCTAGATCGTTTACGAGGTTGTTCGGGATCACGTCCCCATTCAGGGAGGCCATGCACTGCATCGGTCGGAAGGAGGTGACGCAATTCCCGAGTTGGAGACCACGGTCGTGTACTATGGCGGCAGTTTGACGGTCGACACGGAGTGATCCTTGGAAGAAAGACATGCAGTAGCACTGAGTACTGACGAGCGTTGAAAGCGAGAATCATCTTGCCGTGATTGACCAAGCTTCTGTGAAATCTCATAAACGTGATATGAAATGGGGTGATTTGCGAGCGTATCCACAAAGACCGAAAGTAGATGCACCTCCGTACTGAAGCCCGCCTCGATCCGCGCCCGCCATATTGCCTAGTCATCCCATCATTGTTGATAGATAAACAAGGCTTATAATCAACGACATACCTTACTACGCCGTCAAACGTGTCAAGCGCCGCCGCAGTGTTTCAGTAATAGGCAGCCAACGCGGCGTCGAGGGCGCCGTTCATTTTGTGCTGCAGCGAAAGGAGAGGGTATTAATGGCTCTTCGTAATTCGACGACATGTGCCCCCGCCACTCACGAAAAGCGCATTGGCCTCCTCTTCGCGCGTCGGAACGACGCGAGCGAGAGCGTCTTCGGCGCCCTAGGGGCAATGTAAGCCACCGATACCGGTGACGCAATGGGCGGCCCTCTCACGATCGTGGCGCTATGCAGGGCCTGGAGTCCTTGAGCAATTTCCGCCTGGGAGGCGTGCTTCGAAGCTAGGTGCTACAACGATTTCCTGATCAGAGGGAGTGCTTCACGCCAAGAGGAGCGGCATCAATTGAGTCATCGACGTACGCGCTTCTCGATGAGTTCATTCATAAGAGTCCTGTTGTCACGGGTCAGAGCGGGTTCCAGTGCTGGGAGGAACGACTTACTGCTGAGCGTTCACAAAGATGGCGAGGCTATCGATCGCGTTCCGGGCCTGTTCGTCGTCCATCTCCGTCGCATTAGACTACAGAGCATATCAGGCGAGATGACGATCATCTACGACTCGTCACTCACGGCCTGCCTGATGTACTTGGTCCCGACGACCGCCATGCCGTACAGCCCTGTCACGATTTTCTGCATACAAGTTCAATATAGGAGAAGGCATCGCGTGTTATGTTGGTGGCGATGCATGCACTCACGGGGCTCTCACGATTGAAGTTAGAGGAGCTGAGACCGAACGTAACAGCCTGAACGTCGTATGACACGGCAGTGACTTCGTCAAGGTCGACGACGGTATCAGTAAATATCGATTGTTGGCCAGCGGCGCCCCACGTTCCGAGGATGACCGCTGCGATGGCTGGAATGATGCTGAAGCTGAAGAGTTGCATCTCGAGGAACGCTGCGTCGACGTGATCGTTGAGAGTGGCGATGAGTGCAGAGGCGAGGTTGTTGAAGGAAGGAACGCAAACGGCGCTAGGTACAGCCTAGGTTCTGGGCGACTTGACGCCTTTATGTACGCGGCAGATTTATGAGCGTCTGGATGAACTTTGGAGTGAATGTAGAAGGAGAGCGTACATCTGTGCACGCGTTCCGTATCCTCGAAAGGAGGTGCATTGCGAAGATGGGTTGTATTCGGCTCAGTGACGACTTCTCGTCGCGATCACCGGCGAGGTTGGTCTACATTCACACCCTCTGTCGAATAGGGCACATACTAGTGCGCCGGCAGGGTGAAAAAGATAACTCTGTGGATGATGAGTTGGATCCGGCCGAAGTTGCCAGTCACTTACGAGCACCCCCATCATATGTACAACCGCAAGACGAAGGGCTGGGAATGATGAGCAATCAACTTTCTTCGAGGGATACGGACGACCGCCACAATTACGAGGATGCTAACCTGGGGTCGAAGCTGCAATGCACATCTGGTTGCAGCCGCAAAATACTAACGAAACTCCGCGTAGTAGGGGGGGCGCGTCATGTATACTGTAAGTCGCGTACGTGCAAGTCTCTTCAATTTGAGCTGGCAGGCGCAGGCGCTCATATGGCATGCACCCAATGGAGAACGAGTACAAACGCTAGATTAATAGTAAGCAGTCCCATCTTAATTGCAGTGACTGCTACGTACGGAGGTAGACGGAAAGTCGACATGAAAAGTCAGGGAAAGTCGGCCTGGTGGTCGTGCGCAATACTGAACGCCTCGGCAAGTGCCGGCGAGGCGCCTTTCCGGCACTGCTTTGCTGCGGTACTCAGTCCGACTTAAGTTCAATTTTTTGGATCCACCGTCACTACATGAGTGATGATATATAGCCTATTTAGTTCACACATCAACCCGGTCCACCTATTATGCTGGCGTATGTTTTTGGTAACACCGTTCCAGCAAGAACGTGGTTAGGGATGACAATCGAAATGAATCGGATTGCTCAGAACTCGGGGTACAGGACAACGCAACGCAACCATGGCACCATTGAAGGAGTCGGCGTGCGGGCGAAGGGAGTTTGCATGGATTAAGTATTGTCAGCCCGTCGGTCGGATGAATCGACGGTAGGCTACAGAGATTTCCATTGTTACTGCCCCAGAACCAAAAACGTAAAACATCAGAGAGTCGTGAGAGTACCGTAAGTAAGTAAACTACATGTACAACATTCCACTTTAAAGGCTACGCTTAGTCGAGCGCGCCATTACCGTTACAATAATCTACGTTGCCCACCGCGGGGTTGCCCCACCACGTCGGGAACGGCTTCGGCACGCCCGACGCGCCGAACACGGCGAATGAGAGGATGAAGATCATAA
Organism: Trametes versicolor FP-101664 SS1; assembly: GCF_000271585.1. Lineage (NCBI taxonomy): Eukaryota > Fungi > Basidiomycota > Agaricomycetes > Polyporales > Polyporaceae > Trametes > Trametes versicolor. Next base: position 2,801,475 of record NW_007360324.1, read on the forward strand.
CCTGCGCTCCGCCGTCGAGCGCACCGCCGAGGATGAAGTTGTACTTCTTGTACCACGCGGGGTGGTACCGCCTCAGCCACAGCTGCGACACCAACCCGACGATGATCGCGGACATCACGGGCGAGTTCGTGCCGGACGACATCCACTGCGCGTACTGGTAGATGATGGGGAGGACGATGCTGTCGGTGCGCAGGCCGGCGATCGTGGGGTAGCGCTGTAGAGTGAAGTGTGAGCACGGTGCGGGGACATAGACAAATGCAACGGATTACGCACTTTGGCGAGGAGCCACTGGATGAATGTGGGGATCATGCCGAAGACGAGGGAAAGGGGGATCCAGATATATGGCCCGTGGGGACCGTAGAGCTGCTTCGCAAGTGACCAGGTCACTGCGGCGCTGTTCAAGCTCTGCGGGTACTGACCACTATACAAGACTGTCAGATCATACATATGCTCGGCGTCCAAAGCGGTACTCACCTCCAAACGTTCGTACCACGAGGGTCGAGCAGGATGTCGCGCTGTGCATCCACGACGGAGACCATGACGACTGTAAAGGTTTGTTAGATGCGCGCGGAGGCCTCCTAGGACGAGATCCTTACCGTAGTTCACGATCGCGCCAAGGATAGTACCCCAAATCTGCGTGAGGAACATGGCGCGGGGCGGGATCTTCAGGTATTGGCCCATCTTCAGATCGCCTGCGAGGTTGATAGACGTCGAAATGACGTCGTGGCTCCACATCGAGAACTACAAGAAACAGGTAAGCACGGCGTAGAAATGTGGGCAAGCTAGGGAAGGGGAACGCACGTAGAGGTTGGCTACGGGCTTCCCGGGGTTGACTGCGCCGGCGACCATCTTCATCAGCTGGTTCGTCGCGATACCGTTACCCATGCGCGCGTACAGCGTGGTCGAGAAGGGGGTGATGAAGGCTACATTATACGCAACAGCTCAGCATGCGAAGGAAGGATGAAAGAAAGGCATGACGCACCTCCGAGCAGGAGAGAGAGGATGTACGCCCACCACGGGAGAGTAGTCTGGCCCTTGAACACGACGATCAAGCCTGTTACACCCATTCTCGTCAGCAACACTCGTATCACTCGAAGCCCGGATTCACTTACCAGCAAAGAAGGACAACGCGAGTAAGCAGAGATACCACCACCATGGTACCTCGTGGTAGTTCTTGTTCACGATCTATACGCCATGATGCGGTCAGCTCCGCTGGGGGACTATGCCGTTGGGAGCGTACCTTCCAGTGGGGGTCGGGCTGGGTCTTGGCACGCGCCTGCTTGAAGGAGTCCCAAACGGAAGGGCCCCAGAAGAGCACTGTGTGGGCGATAAGGCCACCGATCTACACGCAGGGTCAGCTATGCATTCGATTAGACAGGGGTAGCCAAAAATACGCACGCCGAGGTTGGCACAAAGGTTAGCCCACGCGTTCGAACCTGAACAGATACGGGTGGTAAGTAAGCAGTCACGGCGAGATACGCAAATTGTACGTGCCGGTCAACGCTGGAAGACCAATCTCCTCTAGCGCGGTCTGGTTGAGGGTGAAGGTGGTGCCGAAGATGGCGGTCTGGTTGTACCGCGTGCCGCTCTGAGAGTACAGCGACGTGGAGAGCATCGGGAACGCTTTCGACTGTGCGCGCAAGCATCATGAGGGACGCCCCAGCGGTGAGGGGAACAAGAGTACTTACGTTCCAGACGTCCGAGTAGTAGATGCCCATGATGGCGATGTAGCAAACCGCATACCCCACCCACGAGTTGGCTGCAGGCACACGGCGATCAGAATTCTGCAGTTCGATGGTAAGCTGTACGGCCATCCTTACCTTGCTGGATGAGCGGGAAGCTCATGTATACAGAGGTGATGTACTGCCAGTCGAGCGAGAGACTCATAAAGCCGAGGCCCTCGTTACCGTCCGTGCCCCCGAAGAGGTTCGTGATCACATCCTGTGCGCCGATGGGGACATGCTGCGTCGCGAGGCAGAATATGTTGATGCCGTTCAGGAGCGGGAAGACGTAGGCCGGGAAGATCTCCCAGATGAACATGCCCGTGAACGCGCCCCAGAAGAGCTTCAGACGTTTGTGGTTCGCGGCGCTGTCGAAGTGAAGAGCTACGGGGAGCAAGGTGAGATGAAGTACTGTTATCATGGGGGTGGACAAGCGTACTTTGGAAGATGGACACGGTGGGCAGGTTCTGTGCGTGACTGTCAGGGTTCGCCTTATGAATACCGAGATAAACGATGCGACTTACACCCCAGTAGACCATCTCGCTAGGGTATACGGTGAGGGGACGCAAAAGGCCCACGAGACCGTAACTTCGAAGGCCGTCAGTAAGCAGCCCGAGAAGTAGAGAGAAGAACAAAAACGTACCCGAAGCAGGCGGTGGAGAAGGTAGCGAGTACAGCAGTGGTGGCTTCTACATTCGTGTCGTAGTAGAGCTGCAGAGAACCACGTTCAGTGACGGACCGACAGTGACCATAACCGAACGACTCACGCGCTGCACAGCGAAGTTCATAACAGCGGCGCTGCCACCCGCCGCAGTGGAAGCAACCAGAGAAGCAACGACATGCTATGGTCACGTTAGACCTCTGCAGGCTGCGAGACAAAGGAACGAACGTACCTCCTTGATCTTGAACTCGCCAGGATTGAAGAAGTGCAGGGCCGGGCCAAACCGGGCGAACCGAGTGTTCTCAACCCACTCACGACGCGGGAGATACTTGGCCCACGCGACTCCAAAGCTGTAGATGAGCAGGAGGAGGAAGACCGTCGATATCGAGACCTGGACGGGCTTGAAGAGGTAAATCTACGCGCCGAGGGATAAGGTGTGAATAAGAGTGTGCATAAGGAAATAGCCGACATCTAGTACGTACCTGACAGAGGGCAGCGCCCAGCCCGGCGAAGACCGTCCCGAGCAGGAGCGAACGGAAGGTGATTGCGGGGTCACCGTCGTCACGGGTGTCGACGAGGTAGCGCGAGACGTCCCAGCCAGTCGTGATAACAGGCTCGCCGTTGACGTACCGCACCTTGTGCTCCTCGTCGTACTCCGACTTGCCGTCCGGCTCGCCGTCCTTGCCAGACCCGAGGGAGGAGTCGGAGCTGACCCGCTTGGTGAGCTTGGTGTCATGGCCGAGTCCCGCCTTCTCGTCGAAGGAGTCGGTGGGGGACTGGCCGCCCTGTGCAGCAGTGAGCTGAGGGAGCTGTTCGACGCCGTCCTGGGAAGCCATGGGCGCGGGCGAGGAGCGTTGAAGCAGCTAGAGCTGAGGACTGCTGGGGAAGGCCAGTCGGCGTAGACGGATTATATGTACCCTTCTCGAGCTCCATCCCGTATGGAGAAGGTCTAAGGTCCACGGTCCGCGGCCGAGTACGACATGGCGCCTCTGCCTGGTGTAATTCTCTCGAACGTCCTGCGGCCATGCGACCACACGGAGCCCAAGAGGACCTGCTCTCGGTGCCTATCTGATTTGTGCAGGGAGCGCGACGGGTTATTCCAGCGCCCGGCTAGACCTCACGTCTCCGCCCTACCGCCGGTGGATTCTGACCCAAACGTAGAGATTGCGCAATCGCGGAGAGTCGTTACAACGACGGAGCTGGCAATGTCCATGCGGTTCCTCCGATCGTGATGGGTCTGCATAGAAATCTAGATGCCAAGATTGGTTAACCGTTTCGTACTTAAACTGCGGCACGCGGGGCAACGGGAGCCTAGCGAATACCTCGAGTCGCGCGAATGAGAGCTCGTGGAACACCAAAAGCAGGCCACAAGCGCTGATAGGAGCCGGAAAGCGTATCGCAGGCGAGCCTCGCAGCGATGGATACCACCCACCTGGGCTTGATCTGGGTCAGCTATTTTGAGTTTCGGAGAAGTTGTCGGTGGGCCGGAGAATCGAGCAGCGCCCAAATCCACTCGTCGCGTTGGAAGATCCAAGCATCCTTGAAAAAGTGCCAGTGCACGCGGGAAGCGTCATCTTCAACATCCAGTGCGTGCTGGGTCCCGCGCGTGTGTCCCTGATCGGTTAACGCTGTCCAGATTGTCTGCGATGTGGCCAAATTGAGTCCACGCAAAACATATCGCGGCGCTGCACTGACGGGCTGAAGATTTACGCCCGGGAGTAATCACACGACCATGGTATAGTCTTTTGTGATCTTTTAAGTCCGTCTCCGCTCGACTCCGAACATTGTACGTCTTCAAGAAGTGTTCGCCGTAAGAAGGCCGTTTGAACGTTCGCAGTGGCCGAGGGCCCCGAGCCTGAAGGAAGCAGCCTGGGAACCCGCCTAGCAGGCAACCACGAGGTCTTGCCCTCACCTTGCGGGGTCACCAGATCAAAGTGCGCCAAGGGCGTGAGCGGTGCGAGATAAACGGATGCATCGAACACATCCCGGAGGCCGCCTTCCTTCCTATCGCCGCCACGTACCGTTGACGGACGGCCGGCGGGCGTGGTCACACTTTTATGAGTATAGCGTCTGAATGCCTATGTGGATGAGTAGCTTCACACGACTCAATGCCGCCCTGAATACGCACGACAGGCAGGCGCATGAGGCCTTGTAATCATCAATGGCGTGCTGAGTGGCGGCATGTCAGAGGCGTAGACTTACTCCCGGGCAGTGATACACTGACCATCATGGCCCACCGGTGTCTCTTCCCAACTCCATGCACAGTTACGGGCACACTTTCGGCGCTGATCGTGGGGCGAGATCCAGAACATGTTTTGCCGACTAACGCTATAAGCTCGCTCGGGCCCCCCGGCGCCGGTATGCTTCTTGAACTAGCCCATTTCTTGTACAAGTAGGCCGGCAGTCTTGGCTAGGCACGGTGCCTACATCCTCCGGTCCTGCAAGCGCGATCAGTTACCTCGACAGGAATTGGATGCAGACATCCGTAGGATGTATAGCTTGCGTCTGGAGCACTCACGTTCGCTTCCGCGTCCTACTTTTCATATCCTGTGTCACTTCCGAGCGTTCGTCGCCGTGCCTTGAACCTAGTATATTCAACGGAGGGCATAAGTGTCATCATTCCTATAACGCTGCGCAGCTCGCCCGCGAATGCGATAAGGACGATGCGTACCTCCTCGAACGGTCGATAGAGCGCCCCGCGGTCCCCGCTGCCCACGCTGCTGCCAAGACAAGAGATAAGTGATCACGTACATCCGTCGACACCATGGACGTGTGCCTGCGGCGAGCGTTGTGCGGACGCAACACTTAGATTGCGCGAGGACGTCCGACGCATCGACATGGCGGTAGCAGGAGTACCGCCTGGAGCAGACGCCACAGGCGCGCTCCGGGTCGATCGCACCTCCCGTGAGCGTATCCCGCGTGCACACCCCCACGAGGATACTCGCCACCACTGTGCCACGATCGGGGATGTATCGATGAGCGTCCGATCACGAGTCAACGTGCACCCATAAGTAATTATACCTGCGCGATCACGGATTCGTGAGATGGCGTTCTCAGTGCGAGCCGTGCCTCGATGGTGTCAACACGCACCACAAGTAATAATGAGTTGACCCGGTCCTTCGTATACGCTGCTGGGATCTGTCAATATTGGGCTGAAAGCTAGAACGTCAGGAACAGCGCAGTAAGTCCAGGTACATCCAGTCCAGATATTGGCAGCCGGGGGTCGCGTGTGCTCTGATGAAGAAAAACTGAATGAATTTTGCGTATCTGTAGACTGTCTGCGGACCCAGATCGTAGTGCCTGTTTCAGCTCCTAAGAGCCTCCGCATCGATCTCTAGGACCGGCACCCATTTCCTTACGTAGCCCTCCACTTCGACCACGGACACGAGGTAGATGTGCTTGAACGTAATCTCGTCCAGTCCGATGACCCACGCCGGAGCCGAACACTCCGTGTGTCTGCGCCTCTACGATAGATCTTAAGGGTGAGATGGTACACGAGCTAGGAAAGGAGGAAAGACCCACGGTAACCGCTAATACCCAATCTGCTAGAGTATGGCAGACCATGTCGAGCAAGTCGACCTTCGTCAAAGGAGCGGTGCCCGCAGCAACTTCTTCGGGCACGGCTACGTAGCACGTGTGGGCGTCATATCCAGGCCACTTATGGAACCGGATACAGTTAGCGTCATCGTGAGCAGCTGCGAGGAACACATACACTCACCTGACACTGGTATAATATCTTCCAATCGTCCACAAGTTCGTCCAAGCTCTCGTTGGGATCGTCGAGGCATGTGTGCGTCTTCCTCTTTTCTGAGAGCCGGATCCAGTCTGCGAGGGATACGCCGCGCGCGCCCTGAGACCGGAAGTCTACCACGTTTGCCGCGATATTTTGGGAGAAAGGAGTGGGTAAGGGAACGCGAGAAGAAACTTCCTGCTCCAACGTGGAGGACGAGTAGCCAGAGTCGACTTCGTGGTCGCTAGAGGATGCCATCGAGCCACTGAAGGATGGTGTGGATACGGTGAAGGGTCGAGCGGGAACAGGTTTTGCGGTCAGAGCAGCCACACGGTGTTGATGCAACTTCAACGATGGGACCGTGACATGGTTGGTCTGGCTATGCACCGCCTCGCTTTGGATGATGTGGCTTATGCCCGAGAACAATGGCCTTTGTCCAGATCCTGAGCATCCGAGGAAGTTAGGCGAGTAATGCTTGAACAGGGCGTGCATTGCGATGTCGATGAAGAGGTGAGCTACGACTGAACGATATGGTGGGTGGCGCGGGGGTGCAAGGCAAGATGGCCCGAAGGAAGATGTTGGGAGAGAAGCGAAGCTAGCTCAGATGAGTTTTATATGTCCAGTAGTCAAAGAGCGCAAGGCGCTGTGGCAGGCCATTACCTGCGGCCATGTCATTGTCGACAGCAAAGCAGTATCGCGTGCCACCCTTTGTCTCCGGCCCGGTCACTATCCATGCGAATAAACTTAACTTCGTGCAGTTCCCATGCCCGTTGGGTGAACGATAGGCGGGGTCATGACGTGGCGTAGTGGTTCACAGGGCGCTTATCCCTAGCTGACCTGTTCCCCGAAGCCCACGACAATCATCATGTTGACGATGTCAATAAAAATCTGGTGACGCGCGATCATTAGACCAAGAAAAACCAAAAACATGATGCTTACAATGTTATTAGAACTCTGAGATATACTGTACTGCAGCTGGACGATAAGTTGCAAAACCGTCTCGAATTGCAGAGATGGTGCGCACCGTAACGTCCCAAGATCGGCTTCACAAAACCAACCTCACAGCGTAAGCCGCCACCACAAACAGCAGTGCCAGAGCGAACCAGATAGCAAGGGGCGTCGGGACACGCCCCATCGCAAACGTCTCCTGCAGGGCTTGTTCCATATCCCGCGCCATAGCTTCCATCCCAAACTTCTCCCTCGCCCGCCTCTTGGCGCGTTCTGCCAGCTGCGCTCTGCCTGCCGCGGGTAAATCCACGATCTCCACTAGGGCCTCGGCCCAGACCTCGGGCTTCGGGGGTCGGAGCCATCCTGTTCGCTCGCTCGCGGGCTCGTCGACTACACTCTCAGTCGGGCCACCGCTGTTACACGCCAGGACGGGAAGACCACACACCATGCCTTCGACGGGCCCGATGCCGAAGTGCTCGTTGGTGGGTGTGTAGAGGAGAGCGAGCGTTGACGGGGACGTTAACAGCGCGGAGCGCTGCGCAGTCGAGAAGTTGAGTAGGAAGACGATGTCCGCGACCTCAGCTTCAGAGGTCGATGGTAGCGAGGGAAGAGCGACTGTGGAATTGGAGGGGGTTGTGATGGCGTAAGTCAGGCCATGAGCTTTCGCGCCGTCTAGTAACGATTGGAGCGTTTTCACGTTGTCCATGAGACGTGGGTCATATCCACCTGCGCTGCCATCAGCGTCGGAGGCTAAGAGATGTTGAGCAGACACTCACCCGCAAGAACTAACCGAGTTTTCCGTGAAGGAGCATTGTCACGAGAAAGCTTCCGTCTGAGCAGGGCGAACGAGTCTATGGCAAGCGCTGCGTTCTTCTTGCTCTCAAACCTATTGACTGACAACAGAGTCGGCCGATCCCTACAAGTGCGCTTTCAGTTTCAATTATACCCGATAGTTACGACCAGGTCATACGCACGACAGTATGCTTGTGATGTCAGCATCGCCTAGGTTTACGTCTACGGGCTTATAGGTGTCAAGGTTGATACCAGGGTATACAACGCGGGGTGTTGCTTGAACGGAGGGGAAATGCCTCTTGAATACACCCTTCGTGAAATTCGAGTTCACGAGAATGGTGTCGGCCTGTCCTGGCAGCATTGTCAGCTGTAGACAGACTAAGGGCGCATGTGTAGCTCACTAGTCGCGATTTCCTCCACAGCATCCATAGGAAGTCTGTATATACGCTTCAGGAGACTTCCTTTGGGCCTCGCGCCTTCCACGTATGCACCACCGGACATTAACTTGTCTGGGAAGTGACAGTAGTACAACACGCGCGTGTGGGCGCCGAGTCGCAGGAATGGTATGCATGTCGGCAGCAGGTCCACAAAGTACACATCAAAGGAGGGCATAGACGAGCTCAGAAGATAGCGTGTGAGGTGCAGTTGACGAGCATGCGAGAACAGGACGTGTAGCTTGCCCTTGATTGCACGGGGGAATGGCGAGGAAACGAGGTGCACACGAAGAGTTCCTGTTGGTCTTTCTCCATCCTCGACCTATGATAATTTGACGGCGACATTTTCAGGACGCACCGTCGCGAGTCTCCTCAAAACAATGACCCCGGTCATGATGGGAGGTAAAGATGTCGACACTGTGTCCCAACTTCTGGAGACCTAGTGCAGCGTCGACTACGAGGCGCTCTGCGCCGCCTGTCCATACCATAAGCCTCTGTCTATGACAATTCGTCCTGCCGCCAGAGTACGCACCGATGCCAAGGTCCGGGTGTATGAACGCGATCCGCAGCCTGCGAGAAGACATGATAGTGCTAGCACTCAGGTCTTCGACAGTATTCCAAAGCAGACAAGTTGCAGACGTATCGTTTCTCGAGTTGCGCGCTGTGGTAAAGGTGGAAGCAGAATCGTGCGGACAACTAGTGGGCGTGATGGTGGACCAGAGGAAGGTGTTATGCCGAGACGTCATGAAGCTGCGGTGCTAATTGCATTATAAATAGTTCTAACCTCTATCAGTTCAAACTGTGACTGCGAGTGAATTTCTATCAAGCGGCTAAGTGGTGCTTATCCCAAGTACTTATCCACTATCGAAGAGTATCGAAGGGCGCTTGCCTGACTCTCTCCTGCACCACGGTGACCTCTGGCATCCTGCAACTTGCAGCTTGTGGCTTGTAGCTGGTACTCAGTCTCGATACTCTAAAGCTAAACGGCGACTTCGTCCTTGCCTTTGGACTCGCGACTCGCTGTTTTGTCTAGCGCACTGGCTGGAGAGTTCTAGTTGTACTACATAGCGAAGAAGAAGAGCAGGCAAGACATGGCGTCGTCTGCTTCATTGCCTGTGCTCTTGCCCTCAAAAACACTCCCTGTCTCACTACAAGAGGACGCCAGGCTAGCATGGAAGCCCAAGCGCAATCTGGAGGTCCCGAATCCACCTCCAACGGAGGATCCCAAGGCCATTGAGATGGACATGGCGCGACAACTCGCAGACGGCAAACCTGTGAAGAAAGTTCGCCCACGGAGAACAGTCGACTACGGAGGCGGACTCGGGAGATGGGCATTAGTGCGTTAATCAGTCTAGCTCGCATGAAACACGCGCTGAGCCTGTCTCGCAGCTCCGGAAGATGCGGCCAAACGCGACATACGTGCCCTACCTAAGGCCCGCGCCGCCGTACATCATTGACGTAGGGGTGGACGTTTGGGCATGTACGGAGTGCGGAGGCTCAATATATCTCGTGTGTAGCTCCTGCCGCCAAAGGCGTACCCAGACAACCCCTCGACCTCGTTGTGCACCAAGTTCGTGCACACATCCACCAACAAGATTCGGTGTCCCGTCAATTGCGTCGTGGTCAGTACAATGCAATACCTCCCGCGTCTTTCCTATGTGCCCTCAAAACTGAATCATGGCCGTGCGTAGTGGACGCCAGAAGCGCGTCGGATACTGACGGGTTCAACGAGTGGCGAGTTCACGCTATGGAACGGCCTGACCTTCAACTTCGAAACGATTTTGCAGGCGCATGACTCGGCAGTGCGCACAATGAAGTTCACGCATTCCGGCGCGTTCCTCGCGTCCGCGGACCAGAACGGTGTCATCAAGTACTTCCAGCCGAATATGAACAACTTGACGGCGTGGACGGGCCACCGCGAGGCTATCCGTGGTCTCAGTTTTAGTCCTGACGACACTAGGTTTGCTACCGCAAGTGATGACTCTACCATCCGGCTGTGGTCGTTCGAAGAGCAGCGCGCAGAACGAACATTGACAGGTCTGTTTCCTCAGAGCTGTACTTCGCATACAGCCGCTCATCTGCAACAAAGGTCACGGTTGGGACGTGAAATGTGTTGAATGGCATCCTTCAAAGGGGCTCCTAGTCTCTGGTAGCAAGGACAACATGATCAAATTCTGGGACCCTCGTACAGGAACCGTGCTCTCCACATTGTACGTGACTCTCACCGCAATCCGTCGGCCAATCACCCATTCCGCGCAGGCATTACCACAAGAACACAGTCCAAGCTCTCGCGTGGTCGCCGAATGGCAATCTCGTCGCCAGCGCATCGCGAGACCAAACGGTCCGGGTCTTCGACATCCGCGCAATGAAGGAGCTCCGGCTCCTCAAAGGCCACAAGAAAGAAGTATGCTGTGAGTACCCCACATCTTCGCCCCTTGTACCGCACTTAATGGACATCCCCACCCAGCCGTGACCTGGCACCCCTTCCACCCGCTCCTTGTCTCCGGCGGCTCCGAGGGCGCGATCATGCACTGGGACCTCTCCTCTTCCTCCGAACCGCCCGTCACACAGTCCGCATCGCACCAGCCCGGGCCGCGCGCAACGCTCTCGCAGGCACACGACTCGAACGTTTGGTCGCTTGCCTACCACCCGCTGGGGCACATCCTCGTCAGCGCGTCCAACGACCACACCACGCGCTTCTGGTGCCGCGAGCGCCCCGGAGACGCCTCTTCCGTCTTCAGTGGCGGCGGCGAGAAGCCGCCCGAGATCACCGACACGTCCGGCCAGGACGAGGACGAGGAGGCGATGGTCCCCGGTTTCGGTTTTGGGGCGGCGGGGGGCGCAGCTGGCGGCGGCGGCTGGTGGGGCGGCAAGGAGGAAGACGGACGGGACGGCGGTATGCCGCAGTCGGCGTCGACCGGCGGTGGCGGGGGCCCCGGTGGGTTCCCGTCGTTCGGGCAGTCGAGCGCGATGGACACGAGCGAGGATATGATCCCCGGGATTGGCGGGTTCGAGAGCGCGAGCTCGGGCCCGGTGTCGGGCAGGCAGAGCGGGCCGCTGCCGTCGCAGGAGGAGATCTTTGGGTCTGGAGGCCCGCCCGAAGGCGGGGACGACTGGAACAGGGGAGGTGGGGATGGTGATGGTGGTGGGCGCGGACGGGGTAGGTGGGGCAGAGGTGGTGGACATCGTGACCGCGGCGGGTACAGAGGCGGCGGAGGCGGTAGAGGAGATGGCGGTGGTGGCGGGTATGGCGGCGGTGGACGTCGTAACCGGTATTGAGAACGGTTGCGAGAACATCGACTCGTTCACACCATCTGTTGTGTGTATTGTCTGTCCTATACATCTGCGCGTATATGTTGCTTTGCGAACCCAGCACATCAACTTGTCAGTGGAACAAGGAAGAAGCCACCACGTTCTTCGTCGGCCACTCACAACTCACTCCTTTGAATTTAAAAGTGGTCCTTCGCACCGCAATAAGTTTCACTCAAATGCGGCAGCATATTATGTATCAACGAAAATCATCATTGAATGCGTCATAAAGAGAATCGTAAGGACGTGAAACGGTATGTATGCCTGTCTCTCGTCATGGATGCGTATGTGTATGGACCAGATCGGGGCAAAATGGTGCCGGATGGGCCGCGGATGGGTGAGGTGAGGGGGAGCAGCGGGAACGGGGGAACGGGAATGGGAATGGGAATGGGAATGGGAATGGGAATGGGAACCACAACCAAAATACAGTACACATCGAAGGCCTGGCGCCCGACGCAAGATCCAGGGTAAGGGATGACAAAACGGCGTAGCCTGTAGAGCGCAGAGATGGCGCTGAAATCGGGGGCTACTGGGGATAAAGGGGACGGGTAGGGGGGACGGGGTGGGGGACGGGGATGGGGTAATGCAAGTCAGGGTAAATGTAAAACTGGAGAAGATGGTGGGAATTGAAAGATATAAATATCATGCGTGGCACGGCAAATGTCCACGTAGTGAGGTCGTAATGTGCAGTTTTGTGCCTCTATCCCCCGCCTATCGGTCGGGGACGCACGTCTATGATGGACTCGCGCCCGTGTATCTATTGCGCGACGGACAACATCGACGGCGACGTCTGTCCAAACATGCCCATGCTGCGCGCAGTGGGCGTCGTGTTCCCGCTCATCGAGACGACATCGTCGTAGCTCGGGGAACGTGTGGGTGCCTCGCCGGGCGAGAGCATGTAGTTCGGATTCGGCGCCGAGAGGAACTCCTCTACGCTCGACGCGGAGTGCGAGCGGTGGATTGCCTCTGGCTGCGCATCCAGGAACGGGTCGCCTGCTCCACCACCGGTGTAGTAGCAGTACCTGTGCATTGGAGCCCCGTCAGCCACACGGATATCAACCTGACCGGGACTCGAACGCACCTGTTCAGAAACACGCTGTAGCTGTCACTCTCCACCGGACTACGTAGCCCACCGACATCTCCACCCAGAACGTTATACGGTGCGCCGTCAACAGGTGACCCCGATGGCGAAGACGATTCGGACGTGGTCACGGACGGCGTCGACTCCGCGCTGCCACCCATCTCCACATACCACGCCGCCTGCTCTTGAGTGCCGACCGAGCGCGGAACAGACATCGGACTGAGCGCATCTGCGCTGGTAGGCGTCCGCCGGACAGCGCCAGACGAGTGGTGCGAAAGGCCCAAGTCGAAGTAGCCGCGCTGGTGATTCCGCCCGCGACGGCGGCTCATGGCTGCCACTGGGGTGTCCTCGAGGGCCGCATCCACGGGGAGCGAAAGCGTGGGCGTGTCCTCGGAGTCAAGGATGCGCGGAGAGCCGCGCGTAAGGGAGTGTACATCCTCGAACACCTTCTTGACACCGGCCCGAATGGGGAACTGAGGTATCGAGTTGGGATAGGTGCTCGTGCGTGCATGCGTGACGCTCTTGGTCGCGATCGGGGTACGCGTCCACGGGCTCTTCAACGACTGGGCAAAGTCGTACCGGGAGGAGAGGGAGGTTGTCGCTTCCAGGGTGAACGACTCCGCGCGGGTCTTGCGGCCTTCAGCCACGTACCCGCCGACGGTCTCCCGTCCCTTGACGACGTTCTCGAGCTTGCTCTTGAGCGAGGCGAGGCCAGAATCCGCGGATGTCGAAGTGCTGATCCGGGACACCTTAGCGAACGTGACCTTGTAGTTCTGTCCGTCGTTGTTGTCCCAGATCTCGCGGCCAGCGACGTTGTAGCGGAGCGCGAAGAACATGGTCTTCTCCTCGATCCGTGCAAGCATGTCGCCCAGACGTATCGAGAACGAGAACCGGTCGAACACGCCCGCCTCGATGGAGTCCGAGTACCGCGCCGTAACCTCGCTCGTCGTTTGCCACGAGTCGACGGTGAACCGAACTGCGACCCACTTCTCGAACGCAAGATTGCGCACGCGGACGGTGCCGTTCAGCACGGTTCCCTCGGACGAGAGCTCGAGCCGTTCGAACGCGATGTCCGCGTCCAAGCGAGGCGATGCCGGCATGTTGACGACTTGCATCGTAAGCGTCTTGTCCTCCGTCCGCTTGCCGTATATTGCGCTCGGGAAATCGCTCTCCGTTCCACTCGTGTCCGTCGGGCTACCCTGGCGAGAGATCGCGAGCGGCTTCTGCTCAGCCAGGAACAGTTTGACGTGCTCCAGCTTGGCGTCGAAGTGAACGGACTTGGAGCCCATCGGCGTTGCAGGTTCGCTCTTTGTCGACGCGATGTCCGTGACGACTGAGAGGTCCCCGCGAACGATCGGCCGCCGACTCTTGAGCGACGACTTCAGTGGCTCGCCCGATTTCTTCCGTGCTATACTCGCTGCGCTCTCCTGAGGGGCGGACACCGTACGACTGTTGCTGCCGTCCGAACGAAGCGCTGTAGACGAGTCGCCAAGAGGTGTCTTCAGTGTACCAAGGTCTATCCGGAAACCCAAGCGGGACGAGGAGGTGGACGGTCGGGGTGTTTCATTCCCCAACGCGTTTTCATCCGTATCGCATGCAGGGAAAGCGACAGCTCTCTCCGACGCGTTCTTGGCGTTGTGTACCGCTGGCGTGGGTGTCGAATCGGCGGGTGCACGAAGGGACTGCATCTTGGGTCTGCGGACGCGCTTGACACGCGGGTTGAGCATCTGGACATACGCTTCCGAGCTGCTCGACGAACTGGACCCCTCCTCTGAACCGCTCCGCCGTGTGGGAGATTCGACACGCTCCGGAGTGGGAGGCTGGACGACCAACGCGGCGGGGGTCGCGGGAGGGGAGTATAACGGTGCAGCCACCGCAAAGATGCTGTGAATGGCGGCGGCAGTCGAGGACGACGCCGTAGGTGTCCGTGAGGCCGATGCTCGACGGGGGATGCGGGGCAGGGGCGCCCCTGCGCTGTTGGTGTGCCGCGAGAGGGAGTAGTCCATGGGGGTGGAGTACGTGCGGGTGTTCACAACCGTGCTCATGTGGGATCAGTGTCCGTAGGGTCTGCGGAACATAAAGTGAGCATCATAAATATTGTGATGGAGTAGCTGACAGGGTGGCTGACGGGGGCGGCAGACGCGCGCGCCCGAGGAGATGACTGGATGCTCACCTGGTGATGTGACGTCGTTCGGGGGCTGGCGCTAGACCGGCGTGGCGAGAAGGTCGAGGACGAGAGAGTTCTCGTGACAGAAAGCGATAATTATAGAGGAAATAGTGTCGCCAGACGCGAGTCAAAGAACGCCGGGGAGCAGGGGGAACGACGGGACAAATTGAGCGAGACCGAACTGGGGGATCGTCGCCTGTGTCAGCCACCACGCTTCCTCGGTCCGCGACGCGGTAAAAATTCCGATGAGGCTCACCAGAGACAGATCCTCTGAGCAGTTTCCAACGCGCGGACGGGTCGAGCTTGGACGAGCTGGACGGGGCGGGGCGAAGGAGGTTCCTGTTTGTGAAGCAGAGTAAGACCAACACACTCACCGACTCGCCACTCCAGCAATCTATACGAGTACTCACCACGGGGAGACAGCAGGTGCGCTGTGGTGGGAATGACCTCTGAGCACGACGGACGACGGGAGGGGGGGACGTGGTCGTGGTCGTGGTGAAAGAGATAAGGGGGAAATAAAAGGCTTGGAGGTGAAAAGGTTGATGTCGCACGTGGGACCGTCTAGGCGGTGTCGCTCATATATTCGAACGATCACCTCGTCTGGATGGTCCAGAACGCCGTCCTTGCCGACACACTAGAAGCCGGAATGCTGCGTCTATTTACTTTCTTCCGCCTCCCCTGTGCGGTCTGTACGACTTTAAATCTCCCAAGTCCATTTCTCTCTCCCTCGATCTCCGTACCTCTCACACAAAATTTTCAGACACTCGCCATCTGTCTGTATGGTGTGAGCAGTCGAAAGTAGCCGTGCTTATCAACCGCCGGTGTCTTCGCCAGCAGCTTGACTCAGCGGCAATCCGACGCTATCTCGCGCCATACACAGCTCACGGCGTCGGGTCCGGTCGCCCTGTCCGCAGCTATTTTCTCTCATCCCAAGGGCATCTTCGGACAACTTCCAAGGGCAAATGTACCGCTGAGCAGCCCGGGCTTCAAGCTTCAAGATGCGCCAGAGAATCAGCGCATCCTGCGCACCCCGCATCCCCGGGCAAGCACGGATGAACATTTCACCTTCGCGTCCCCAGGGGAAAATGTTGCATCTCTCTGGGGATGCGGGACGATTCCCGGGGCATCCATCTGTATCGGAGCGGCCGCCGCAGCGCTCCTATCGCGCAAAACTACCGGTACGTTCGAGTCCTCGCGATACGTTTCCTTCCGCTCAATGCAGTCCCTCCGAGCCCGTTCTCTGAGCGACATCGCCCGCTGCTTCCTGGTTCTTTAGCACGAGGCTATGTGCATAATCCAGCCCGACAGCCTGAGGCCAGGTCTCTACCGCTGCTTCGCATACTTGGCAGACTCGCAGGCCTGTCAGAGGTGGTTGGCGAGACCGCGCACTGGTGCGCCACCAGGCGCACGTCGCGGTCTCGATCGGGACATTATTACTCTGACGCAGTTGTCGTCGTCATGTCTGGCCAGATCTGACCACGTTCCTCGACGCCAACACGTTCAAGCGGTGCGCAACCCGATGTGACCGTTCGTGATTCGTTGGGGGAAAATGCCACGAATTGTTGCGCCCGCTCAGCTGACCACGGGAGATGCACCCACAACCGACGCGCGCCCGTCAATTTCTGCCACCATCTTCCTGCGGATTCTCCATGATTGCACAGGTCCGCGTTCATTTTCATCGGCGACGTTGGTATGTGGTTGTTTCCGAGTCCTGGCTATCCTCGCGAATATACACAACAGTCACCTTGAGTCGGTACTGGGCTCAGTCAGCGAGCTCTCCGATGCATTTCCATCGGACTGAGCACATAGAGTTCACTTGTGCTTACACACACTAGCGAGCTTCGAACGGACCCTATTGACTGTACAGTCTGCAATGCTTCTCCAGGTGAGTGAGTAACGCAACAGCGGTGGTCATCAGCTGATCAACGCTAAGGTTCTGTGCAACCTTGCGCAACATCGTCCATCTGCCTCCGGATCAATCTGCGTTTTAGCATGCAACCGCGGAATATTGACATCTCCAAATACAGACACCGCCCATGCAGCCCACTGCGTCATCGACACCGACATGATGTCACACCGACGTATTCCAGCGCTGCGTCGGACGTCCCGCGCACTGTTGGGATCATCATGTTGTCGCCCGCTTGCACGCCGCCCTCGCTGTCTGTCCACGTCTACTCGCTGTTCCACAACACCGGCGCAGGATAATCTTGACCGTCGCAGTCTGGGACCTCACGACCACATCGATATCCTGAACGCGCCGTGATGCTCCACAACACGCAGCGCAGCGTCGGGCAGCTGAGCGGGCACGCGACCGTCCGACGCGTTGCGGCGGCGCCCGTGCAGGGCGCAGCGTGGCCATCCGCGACGGTGACGTAGAGCTGCGTGCACTCGACGGCGCATCTTGAGGCCGCTATGTAGCGACGTCCGAATTCGGCTTTGATGTCCTGTACGCTCGAATGTTCTCACAGAGCACCCAGGGCTCGGGTTCGGACCTATACGTCCGTGGTCTCGGAGACCCACGCCTTGTCGTGTATCTTCAAGTGCTTTGGGGTGAGCAAACGTCCGTTATCCGTCGTAATAAGATGATTTAGGGCTAGCGCTAACAAACTCCCTGTACACAGTACAGCTGAGTTCGACGCCTTTTTGCTGGTGAGGGCGAGTCGCGGTGGGAGACGACGGCGCGCCCACCGGGGCCATCTACTACTAGCCTTCCGTGGCGCTGACGTAGACAGGTACCTATACGCTTTCAGCGGCGCATCTTAGGAGCCGCGGCGTAGCGACGAAATCAACGTGACGTCCCGCACGCTCATATGTTCTCACTGTATCCCACAAAGCCAATGCTCAGCGCTCGGCGATCAGCTCCGGATCGACGGTGTGGGGATTCCATGCACACCGCAAAGGAGTAGTTTGTCCTCCTGACGGATTCCTTCTAGCTCACGTTCCGACCGTTCTTGATCAATGTTTAGCCACAGCACAGAAGTATACTGCCACTACGACCGCCCTGCACTTTTCCACACAACTCGGCCTTGCGGCGTGGATCCTACACCTTCCTTCTCTGGATCCTCGACCGCGAACGCTAGCTCGTATACTCCAGAACCTCGGCCACGGAGATACTCCCGCTCCTCCTCATTCTGTGGCGCACTGATAATCAGCACGGGGGCGCCGGCCGCTGCGTCCCGATGCGATGGTTGTTTCTCGAGTTCCCAAACGACCTTCGTCGAGGTCGACTCCTTTGGCGACACGCCCAAGACGGAAGTAAGCTGATTCGCGTACGCAGGCAGCTCTTCCGGGGCAACCAGATGCTTGACGTGCGCAACGCCGATCGTGGTGTTCGCGTGCTCGGTGTTAGAGCGCGGCTCGAGCGGAACCTGCGAGACGAAACACATAAATCCCGGTCAGCCCCCGCCTCTTCCCCCCGGTGCCCTCCAACCGGAGCCCACTCACACGCCACGCCCTGGGAGTCAAGTCCCCGCAAAAGAACGGCAGCCGTCCGCGCAGACCCGCATCCTCGATCCCCGAGATGAGCCACTTGAGCACCCGCCCGTCCTCCCGCGTCCGGCCTCCAGGGATCTCCTGCGCGTAGTGCACGCCGCTCCCCTCGGCTTCCGCGCGCGCGTTGATCGTCGCGGAGATGGAGGGCGTGCCCGCGTTCCCGAGGTGTGCGAAGTCGACCCAGCCCGGCTGCTTTGCGGCCCAGGGGTGCGTGCTGTCGGGTGGGGGTGGGCGGGTGAAGTGGATGAGCTCGAGGTAGACGCCGTCGGCGAGGATGACGAGGGCGTTTGCTGTTAGGCCGTCGGCGTGCGTTCCGCCTGGGCTGACTCTGTGACTGAAGGTGAGTGGCTGTTCGCTATGAAGGCGAGAGACGGTGCGTACGTGAACCCGAGTGCTCTGAACGCCTCTACGGTCTCTTGAAGGCGGCCGGGCGGGCTGAGGTGCACGATGTGATCAAGAATCCGAGTTGAGGGATCGCTGGAGTCGGACATCTTGCGCTATAGTGAATGTATGTACAAGTGAGCTCCTTAGGCAGCTGCAGATTAATATTGCTTGCGCGTAGGTGCGGGCGCGATTGTTTGGCTGCAGGTATGGGTGTGACGGTTAGTACGGTTTGCTTAAAAGTACGGGTGCGATCGCTTTCATTGTGGCGAGATATGGCGAGCACCTCATCCTGCGCCATCATGCTCTCGCGGTCATGAGATCCTGCTCTAGCTAACGCGCCGTTGATAGACGCGTCCAGAACAAAACCCACAATTCGTACGCAATTCATATGCATGTACTTACTCATTCACGGCATTCGCACAATTGGATAAGAAAGAACATTGATAGGTATACGTACGCTCAGAGCTCGAGGGTGTTTAGAGTGATCAGTAGAAAGAAGAGGGGCACTTCAAGTTTCATTTTGGTGCAAATGTCGACCTTACCCCTAACCCGAGATTGGGGCCAGGATTCGCCGCCATCCGCCGGGGCCGGACCCAGGTCTGCGCTTTGTAACCCACCTCCATCTCGAGTCTCTGCTCTGTCGCTCTCTGTATCCTCTCGGTCTCCAGTGGTACTTGCGGAAATGTTCTCTAGCGTACGTTTCACACTTTTCAGGTCTGGTTGAAAGTTGCTGACGGCCAATGCAGATCAGCTCGTGGTGGGGAGGCTCGCCCGCACCCGCGGCTCCTGAGAAGTTCGACCCGACGGACCCCAAGCAGAACCCTCTCAACCCGAAGGGCCTGAAGCCGTATGTACATTCTTACGAGGTATGAGGGTGAACGGGGTGCTAATGCATGCTATAGGTGCTGCGCGTGTCCGGAGACCAAGTCCGCGCGGGACGACTGCTTCCTGAAGACGGACGGGGCGGAGGCGGACGAGAAGTGCCGTGAACTCGTTCAGAGACACATCGCGTGCATGCGCGGCTTGGGCTTCAAGGTGTAGCCCTCTTATATCTCCCATATCCAACACCGCCCGCCCATCCCGCCCCACTCGATCCTCACTGGACTCCCCGGACATGCATGCTTTGCTCACCATTGTTGTATTCTAATACACCCTAATTCACACGAAGAACCTCTGCTCTGCCCTCACGGAGGGGTGTTGCCGTCTCGTTGGCGTATGAGCTTCAAACCATCAGTACGTCCGAGCACGTTATACCGGTCAACGTTCGACGCTCCGATGCACAGAGCCCTTCAGGCGAACTGGCGGCTCAAAATGCAGCATCTACTAGTATTTACACCTAGGTCTGTTTTTTGAGTGAGCGGCGCCTCGCCTGGGCCTTGTGTGCATGGCAGATGACATTCGCATGATCATCGAGAATCAAAGGACTGATCCGACTTACAACTGCCTAGCAAGACTGAACGTTGGACACCGGTGTCCGAGAAAACGATTCGTGATTGCAATTAGGACAGCGCATAATCTATTTCGTGCTTATAGAACTGTTTCGGGCGTTTAATGCTGTACAACCGTGGCTGGGGGTATCATGTAATTGTTAACGTTCTTCGCCTCTGCGCTCACTCCGAAGTGGTGTTCCACTCCCACCGGCCCTCCGCCAGGCCTTCCGCGGTATCCCGCAGGACGATCTCGTGCCGTGTGCGCACGTATACCTATTGGTGAGCACAATGTCAACGCGTTGAACAGGACTGAAAACAGGGAACTCACGGTCTTATCCATCATTCTCTGGCGGATGCTCTTCACGCTGTCCGCCTCTACGGGCTCCTCGAGCAGCTGTGAGAGGTCCTCCACCGCCTTCTCCAGATCACTAACCCATATGCGTCAGCCTTCGCTACTCTCAGAGAAAAGTGAGGTTACGTACGCTTGGACATCCTCGAAGATCTGTTTCTGGTTTCCCGCGACGAGGAAGTAGGCCATCGCATACGTCCACTTCAGCGTCGAGCGGCAGCGCGTGAGCTCATCAACCGCGTCGCGCATAAACGTCGACTGCGAAACACCGCACACATCAGCCCCCGCGCCAGCACGCGGACACAGTCCGACAGGATTGGCGTGCGCACCTCGATCCACGACATCTTGCTCCGCTCCTGCCACTCGACCATCTTCTCCTCCGTGCGCGTGCAGAGCTCCTCGTCGAGGCGCGCGGACAGCTCGTGGTTGTTGAACCGGTCGAAGTAGAAGAGCCACTTCTCGAGGTTCTGCTTCGCCGCCGCGGACGACGCGTCCGGCTCGGGCTCCTTCCACACGTTGCACACCT
This sequence comes from Trametes versicolor FP-101664 SS1, assembly GCF_000271585.1. Classification (NCBI taxonomy): domain Eukaryota; kingdom Fungi; phylum Basidiomycota; class Agaricomycetes; order Polyporales; family Polyporaceae; genus Trametes; species Trametes versicolor. The sequence goes on from NW_007360324.1 coordinate 2,822,499, forward strand.
CGTTGTTGTACCCGTGCACGTTCCAGTCCTTCATGCATAACCAGCAGAACTGATACTGGCAGTGCCGGCAGAGGATGCGGCTGGGAGAAGCATTTAGTCAGTGCGGAGCGCCGGCATGCGTAGAAGTCCTGCGATCAGCGGAGAATGCACACGCACTTGCAGCCTCCGTTCTTCTCGATGTTGTTCTCGCACTTCGGGCACGTTCGCGTATTGGCCTTGATCCACTGCGAAGTGCCCGCGTCGTCGCGCGCGTTCTTCAGCCACGTCTTCACGAGCTTGCAGGTGAGCGGGCGGTGGTCAGAGTCCATTCCGCACCCGAAGCAGAAGACGTGCTCCATCCCGCACTTCACAGTCGGCACCTCCGTGAGCAGGGATGATCCTGTCCCAGACGCACACGAGACAGTCTCCGTGCATCCAGGGTGGGGACAGAAGCGCAGGCGTGGGTGCGCCCCTACGTACGACTGTCGGACGAGCTCCTTATATCTGGCCTAGATGTCAGCACGCGACCTACAGAGCAAGACGGCGGGCCTAGCACAGACCGTTCGTTCACGCTTGGCTCGACGAGCTTAGCGACGGATGGGCCGTCGACGACGGTACGGCACTCGTCGTGCATGCACCGGAACAGGCATTGACCCTCGTCTTTGATCTTTGATGAGACGTACTCCTGCCAACATGGCTCGCAGAACACATGTTGGCACCGCAGGCGGAACACTGCGGCAGGACTGTCGTCGCAGCATACGCCGCACACAAATTGGGCGGGCGCGCTCGGCGAGTCGAGGCGGATGCGCTTCGCGGGTGGCGGGCCCATGCTGTGGCTCGCAGGGTCCGGCGTAGGTTCGCCCGCGTCCTGCAGGACGAGTGCGGCGGAGTCGAGGAACTTCTCAATGAGGCGGTCGCTGTTCCAGTTGAAATGGCGCAGGAGAATGGAGACGATGGGCGACTGCGTCGGGGTGCACGGGCGACGTGGGCGGTACATCAGACAAAAGGTCAACTGGGTGCGAGAGCGGAATAGATTGCGGGGGGCCATGTACCTCTAGTCCGACAATACTAGCTACCTGGCTAATGTCGTTCTCCACCAGTCCTTGCAGCTGCGCGGTCGAGTAGCTCTTGTGCTCGACCTCCCGAATCTTGTTCTTGCCCTTGGGTTGCGGGAGGGGCTCATCATCGAAGTCAGAGTCGTTCGTGCCCTTCGCTTGCATTGTTAGACTGCGTAGATGGCATAAAAAGGTCTCTTACGTCGACCATAGACGCATCGTCGGAGTCGTAGTAGTCGCTGCCCACATCGGATAGGTCAGACATTGTGGAGGTTGCGGAATGAGAAGAGAGCTGAGCGCGCGCTAAGCCACAGGCTCGATATAAGTCGAGTGATGTGAAGTCTGTTTATTGATCAGCACCAGGCTTCTATTGACGTATAAGGAGGCTACAATTATCCACTAATAGATAATCAATAACGTCGACGCTCGGGCCAAAATGGCGCACGACTGCCGTCTTAGCTGCTCTGCGTCCTCGTTCATCCTTGCGGATGCGAGATCTTCTCAATTATCCGCTCTTCTCACTGGCTTGTTCTCCGTTGCATTTCTATGGACTCGTGCGCAGAGCCGAGTGACCATAATGCAAAGCTTTTACCGCAACGGCAACCTCCTGAACGTGCAACGTTGATATACAGATGGATTTTGTTATGTTGGTATAACGCCTTGGACCATCATTCCAAGCTCTGGGCCAACCATGCTCGCTGCGTCCGGCATGATGCTCTCTTTTGCACTTCTATGTTGGGCCGCCGGGGACACGGGTCCACCTGGAAGAGGTGCGTTCTGTAATTTATTTCATAGTGCAAGTGACGGGGGTTGATGTACATGACAACGTAGCAGGAGTCTACAGTTGTGTACACAACGCATATAGTCCTTCCAACACCAAAGCAGAACACATAATTTGCCATAAATTCTTGATTTCAAAGCGGGATGCCGCTGAAGAGAAAACTATACTTGGATCTCATGCCCGTAGTAGGCCGCGCTGACGAGACAGTCCAAGGCCGCGCATGAAGGAAGGGAAAACGGACGGCCTGCGCACTACCGGTTCGTCCCTCTTGACCCGCTTACTTGGAGGCTCCTCGCTGACGGGCTTCTCCCGTTCCTGAACCCGCATCTCCGTCCGTTCCTCCTCCTGAATCAACCATAGGTCAGCCACGACCTCCACAACAGACCTTTGCGCCTCCGACTCGGCCCCTACGAGGCTGTCGTTCTCTCCCTCCAGCATCGAGCACTCCCGCTCCAGTTGATCGCCCACCCTGTCATCGTCCGGCCATTGCTTCGCTAGCGCCTCGTCCATGAGCTCTCTCAGGGGCTCGTGCGTCTCCATAGCCCGCGCATACGGCGCCCGAAGCAGCGGTAGGATCCTCTCCTCGTCTGCCTGGTACCGCGCCGAAACCCATCGAATCGCCGTCCGCAACACCTTGTTGAGGGGGTGCATGTTGGAGAATCCGTCCTTGTCTACGACGTAGAACTCATAGGCACCCTGTGCCTCCTGCGCTGCACGGAGTTCGGAGCCTCCAGAAGGCATGCCATCGTCCCAGCGTGGAGGGTTCGCGACGTGCAGCACCCCCTCGCGCATTGACCGGCGCTTCAAGGGCTGGCAGCGGGGTAAGGGGTATGGAAACTGCGCGTGCTCGTCTTGCACACAGCCGTCCTCCAGGATTTGTTCCCCGAAGTGCGCCGCAATTGTCAACGGTACGTCTGTGCACTCGTGGCGGAGGTAGCGGAGGCCGTTGTAGTGCAGGACGTGGAGGAAGGACTCCAACTCGTTATCGACCTGCGCGAGCGCGTAGGGGTTGTCTAGCGCATGCGCAGCAGCGAAACAGTGCCAGCTCCCCTGTGATGCAAAAGAGTGGTCAGCAACGACACGGAACAAACAGGACCGAGGTGCAAGTACCGCTATGGAGGGCCGACGTCTCCGTGGAGAAGGCAATTCGCCGCCAATGTAGGGCATGCACTTGGCAAGCTCCCAATCCGTAAGCACACCCTTCCACTTGACGGTGTATTCTCCGCTCTTCACTTTGAACAACGTAGGCAGGATCAGGATGTTCCCATCGCCGATGTCGCAATGCAAGATCCGCGACCTAGTCTTGTACGCTTCGCAATGGGCTGCGCAGAGCGAGGCGTCAGTGAAATGCGATCATCGAAGATGCATGGGCAACGCATACCGTCAACACAATCCTTGACCACCGACAGAAGTTGTTTGCCGGTCCGGAAGCTGTGCAGAGGCATACACACCTCCTCTACAACAATGCGGTAATGGCGGAACCCGCGCAACGACGCCGGACGTGCGCCTGAACCTCCTGACCTGGCTGAATACGACGTTCCGTACGAACGCGACGTCGCAACCGAAGCCGGACGACCTGTCAAACCCTCCGTATAAGATGCGTATGCCCGCTGAATTTTCGGCCGACCATCTCGACCGCCCCAATAGTATGCAGTTTGCGTGCGTTGGCCGAGCTCCCCGTGGACTACCAGTGTCGGTACGTTCTTCACCTCCGCCTTGTTCAGCTTCTTGAGCGCCTTTCCCTCCAACATCTGGTCGAAGGCGTCCTCACGCTGCGGCAGCCATGTGTCCTTGAGGAAGACAAACCGTCCTCCTTCAAGGTCCAGTGCAATATAACCGCGCGTAGCACGTCCAATGGCCCCCGGGGCGACGAAGGTGGGCGCGCCGACGAGGAACGCGTGGGCATCCTTGCCGTTCTTCTTCGGCACGAGTAGCTTGTAACGCGGGCACTCGCCCTGGATGGACTCTGCGAACATGCGCCGCACGTACGCGAAGACGCGCGGCGTTTTCTTGCCTGACTTCGGAATCTGAATCTCCGTCCCCTCCTCTTCGGCCAGGTCTGTCTCCCGTGGTCTTGCGAACTCGTCCATCAACTGGTAATCCTGGTCTTCACGACTCAGAGGCGTAGCGGTGGGATCCATGCCTTGTGCCTCGCAACCGAGTTGGGAGAACGCCCACAATACGTCGCGGAGGGCTGCGGGACTCTCGACGTAGTCGACGATTTCGGTGTAGATCGCGCCTGAGCGGTCCCAGCGCGCGAGACGTATGTTCGGGCCGTTCACCAGCAGCGTGTAGAGCGCGATGCGCTGCTGGTGCGCGAGCACGTGTGCGATATATCGGTCCGCGCGCTTCCTCGCCGCTGCTGACCAGTCTTCGTCGTCGAACGGGTCGGCGGCAGGCCCGCCGACTGTGAAGTCGATGAGCAGGCGTTGCTTATCCCAATGAGGAAGACCGTCGCTCGGGGTATCGTCAGCAGGATAAAGAGCACCGTCGACCTTGGGCGGGCCGTCAGTGCACGGGTCCCATCGAGCTTTCCCGAGGGCGACGCTGAGCCCCGGGCAGAGGGTGGCCCCGTACTTGGTCGGGCTGTTGACGAGCTGCGCCTGGTAGCGGGGCCGTCAGTAAAAGGAGAGATCAGCCCCCACGATCCACTCACAAATGTAGCCGCGAGCTCGTGCTCATCTTTCGAGTCCCGAAGGGGCTGCACGGCCTTGTGGCTAAGATGGAGCCTCCGCTCTGGCTCTCCCAGATTCTCCTTTCCCGGAGACGGAAAGAAGGTGAACAGAAATTTGTTGAATGACATGTATACCGCCATGATTACGATGTCTTCTGAAACTACTCCGTGACTGGGGTTTGGGTAAGGAGAGAATGGTGACTAGACAGCTAGTGTCAAGGGTGGCTAAACTGGATGTCGTGAGCGGAGCCAGCTTGAGAACTTAGCGGTGCAAGAAAGGTCAGTGTCAGTCATCTGCGTTGTGGGGAGGCTGTGGGGCAAGGGCATACCTCGCGATGTCGAGCGGGGTGGTGGTGGGAGGCGGTGGTTGAGTTGGAGAGGGAGGTGGGGTTTGCGAATAGACCCAAAGCGTCAATTTAGCCCATCGGCTAGCATAGACGCGCCCTTCCACTCCGCCGCTCAAATTCGCTATTGTGACATGCGTGCTTTTTCAATTCACGCGTGATTGGCGTGTCTGTGGCCCGTCGCGACCAAGCGGCGTATGTGTCCAGACTGACCAAAGCAAAAGGGCTTATGAGTGGCTCTGACAATGCGGTCTATGATATGTGAATACGGAAAGGTGAGCTGTGTTAGGTTTCGTACTATAGAACACACAAGACTTACACACTTGTAGAGGTAGTCGTTTCCAAGCAGCGCGCCGTATTGCAGTCAATTCGAAGCCCGCGTATACGTTGGGACATAATCTGGCCTACGCGTATGAAGTCCATCACCTGATGTGTCTACTGTCCTTTCAAAGCCCACATCAACGTCCACGTTTCATCCAAGGCATACCCATTCAATCACTGCTCTATGTAGATAAGTAGATAAAATTGTCAGTCGTTGAATTCGAGGAACATCGAATACCACGGGACACTAACGCATTTCACAGACCGCACTTGGACTTGTCGACCTGCTTCGCCGTTGCCTCGATCCGGCCCAGCTTCTTCGCCTGCCCGCCCGTGAGGGTGTTCATCGCACCGAGCGCGACATTCCACCCGCTTGCCGCATGGTCGACCGCGAGCACGCTGATGCTCTTTCCCTTATACGCCAACTCCCAGCACGTCCCGCACTGTGCGCTGTTCCATCCGCCCACGACCGCTGCGCCACCGAGATTCGGGAAGTGTGGCAGCGCGCCGAACGTCTTGTAGCCCTTCGTGAGCAGCCCGTGCGAGCCGTCGGAGCACGCGACGTTGCTGAGGCTTCCGGACTTGTTGTCGTACGTTTCGTCGTACGAGACAGTCACGCCGAGCGCGGAGGGCATGAGGAGCGCGAGCGCTACGAGAGAGAGGGCCTTGATCTGCATGTCGTTGAAGGGTCGTGAAGGGCGTGATACGAGTGTGAATCCGTCAGAGCGAGGGCCACTGGGGATCACGAAAGCGACGCGCGCGCCCTTTTATGCAAATCCAAGGCACCCGGCAAGCGGGCTGGAGGGGCTTGGGATGTCTCGGGGCATAGACGTGGACGGTCGACGACGCCCGTTCAGTCATGTGCTGATGCCGGGCCTGCCATAATCATATACGCGGCGAACTACAGGCTCATGGACCCCTCTCTGGAACATTAGTGTTGTTTGTGACCTTTTTTGGTTCGCGGCGCAAAGTTTCAGTGAACTGTGGATCCAGCGAGACGTCTGATGACGGGGAAACGTGTCGAGGTTCAGACTGGATCAGGCCGGGCTTAACATGCCTCACATGTACCATGAGTGAGGCACCGTTCTGCAAGCCTTGCAAGCGAAAGGCATGTTCATCATGTCCTAAACCTGAGTCCGACTCCTGAGGGATGTTCCTTTAGATTCAAGTCATCCCCAATCATGTTCTTGCTGAGACAGTGTCCTCAAAATCATACGCCAGTATGTCAATTGAACCGGGTTGGTGTGAGAGCCAAGCAGGCTATAAATTTTGCTGGACGATTTCTGTAGCGACGGCCCAAGAAGAAGTTGAACCTTGGACTGCAAAGCAGTGTCGGAAAGCCGCCTCGTGCTTGCCGACCGCCGACGACATATTTGCGTTCGCGGTGCACCCGGGCGCGGTGCACACGGAGCAGCAAGAGCAGCTCAAGGGGGCATATGATATGGCGCCAGTGGGCACGTCATGAAGTATCGTTCATGCTCACGCCGGAAGAGGGGAGCCGTTGTGCGCTGTGGGTGGCGACGAGCGATGAGGTGGAGACATATGGGCCGAGTGGGAAGTACTTCACCGACTCTAGGCAGGTATGTGCAGAATCAACGCAGGGGCATGACCATGCGCTTGGGAAGAGTCTATGGGAGTTGAACGAGCAGCTGCTAGTGGAGCAGAATTTGAAGAAGGGCAAGGACACGTTGTTGCGGTGGGATGCCGCTGCAAGGAGCTCGTAGAGGTCAGTATACCGACTTATAGAACGCTGCTCGCACTGGAATAGGATGAATCTCTCAGATGCCTCGAGTAGATGACGACCGTCTGCATTCATGTGACGATCGTGAAGGTGAAGAGAGAGGAGAAAGGTATAGTACCAGATACAGTAATTTTGATGCCACTGCTGCAAAACGTGCACAAACACACGTCGCCACCTCCCAAAACATGTCTTAGCGGCACCTCTGAATCCTGCCACTATGACAGCGTATAAGTACCGCGCAACGTAAACAACCCCAAACTCATTGAACATTCTACCCCTGCCTTGACTGCTTCCGGTCCACCGATCTACAGCTTTTCATTTGAATGCCTGACCAGCGCAGTTGCTCTGTAAGCAGGTATCAATGATCCTCAGGCACACCCGAGTGGCATTTCGTGTCACGTCCCCAGCACGGGGTCCAGGACCGCACGGTGTTGAGCGGATTTGACTGCGGTCGCGCGTCGCTGATGGCTGTGTAATGAATAGCTGCGGTGGGGACGAAGTTGGCCTTCAGTCATTAGCGACTTAATTCTTATATATACCGAACGTTCTAGCCTGACCAGCGTAAGTCCCACCACTGACACTATGACCCCTCTGCAGGAAGCCTTTGCGGGGGCCATCGTGGTATATCTTGCATGGCGCGTTGCGCGTGCGTTCTTCGCAACGTCGCCCGTAGACAACATACCTGGTCCGAAATCGCCTTCGTTCCTCGCTGGTAGGTTCTGCGGATTTTCTTGCCGTTATGCCTGGACTCATCTTCCATCTACCATAGGACACACTGCACAGGTATTCGGACCAGACCGCTGGATCTACCAGGAGGCGTTTGTGAAACAATATGGTCGACTCTTTCGAATCAACGGCCCATTGAACGTGAGTACGCTCGGCCAGTTCGCATTAGCCGCTTCATCGTTGAAACTTTTTCTAGTCGAACTGGCTCTATACGTACGACCCAAAGGCGCTCCACAGCATCTTCGTGAAAGACCAGGATGTCTTCGACGAGAACGAGGTCCTTCTAGCGTACGCTTGCGCCATTGTGCGGTAGGTCCGGGGTGCTAATGTCAGACTACAGGGCTTTCATGACACTTTTGGGTCCAGGGCTGCTTTCTACGCTGGGTAAGTTTCAGTTTCACTGCTTAGTAGCGTTCTGCGCGATGCATAGCTGACAGTTCTAACGCGACTGCAGGCGACCAACATCGCCGGCAGCGGAAAATGCTCAACCCGCTGTTTTCAGCGAAGCACCTCCGCGAGATGACGCCAGTATTCAACGAGATCGTCGGTAGAGTAAGTGCGATGGCGACTCTTCGCCCATGAAATGGCAATGCTTATACTTGACGTATGCTACAGCTCGAAAGCGCCATCACTTTTAGGGTCAAAGACGGACCGCAGGAAGTCGACATGCTCGGCTGGATGGGCCGCACCGCCTTGGAGCTCATCGGACAGGGCGGCTTGGGCCACTCCTTCGACCCGCTCACGCGCGACGTCGCAGACGACTTCGCGGACTCCGTCAAGGCCTACTTGTACGTCTCCCCCCATTTAAAAAACTTAAGCTAAATTCGACCTGTATGTAGCCCAGTGATCCAGCAACTCGAAGTGTTCGGTCCACTCCTCCCCCTCCTGCTGAAAATGGGCCCCGCGTGGTTCAGGCGAAAGCTAGTGGACCTCGTGCCGTTCGCCCCAGCGAGACGCATGGCGCAGATCTCGGACGTCATGCATGCGCGCTCGACGCAGATCTACGAGGAGAAGAAGGCCGCGCTCGAGGCTGGCGACGAGGCGCTCAAGGAGCAGGTCAGCGAGGGCAAGGATATCATCAGCGTCCTGTGTGGGTCCCTTTCATTATATCATTATATGAGGGCGGCGGGTGCTTACTACCAGCCCGTGCGACATAATAGTGCGGGCGAACATGATCGCTGCTGAGGAGGACCGTCTGTCGTCCGAAGAGGTTATCGCGCAGGTTTCGTAAGTACATGCTGTAAAACACTTCCAGTCAACAAAGGCATCTCACCATTGATGACTTGAATAGCACGCTAGTCCTCGCTGGGATGGACACGACTTCGAACGCCCTCGCGCGCATCCTCAGTCTGTTAGCGGAGCACCAGGACGTGCAACAAAAGTTGCGCGAAGAGATTGTGCACGCACGCGACGGCGGTTCTGGGAGGCTTAGGGATCTGACCTACGATGAGGTTATGGATCTTCCGTACATGGACGCTATCTGCCGCGAGACGCTGCGCAGGTACGCAATACTGGTGATATGGGCTACGGCGATTACTTGATGCTCACTCTACGTGATCTAGGTACTCCCCAGTCACCCACGCACCGCGACAGTACGTCCCCTTATATTTGCATTCAGCGTTATAATCTGCGCGCGCTAACGCATCCCTGCCGCCCAGGGTATTCAAAGACGCGATCCTGCCGCTCTCAGCACCCATCCGGGGTGTGGACGGCACCTTAGTGCACTCCGTCCCGGTCACCAAGGGCATGTGGGTGCTCGCGGACATCCAGGCCAGCAACTGCAACAAAGAGCTCTGGGGCGAAGACGCAGACGAGTGGAAGCCGGAACGGTGGCTCAAGCCGCTCCCGCGTGCGCTCGAGGATGCCCACATCCCTGGGGTGTACTCGCACTTGTGAGTCGTTTCTTGGGACGTTGCGCGAGTGTGAAGGTGACCTCGAGCCTGGTGTAGGATGACGTTCATCGGCGGGTCCAGGGCATGCATGTGAGTACTAAGCCTATGCTGAGCGGGTGGCGTTATACTGACGGATGCGTAGTGGCTTCAAGTTCTCGCAGCTCGAGATGAGTACGTGCCCGCGGCCCGTCCAGGTGCATATCTGATGTTGACCTTCCTGCAGAGGTCATGCTTGCATCTCTTCTGCCCGCTTTGAGGTTCGAGCCGAGCGGCAAGCCTATCTACTGGAACTCGGCGGCTGTCGCGTTCCCTTCCGTTGGCAAGGATAGCCGGAAGCCGGAGCTGCCGCTCAAGGTGACTCTGCTATAGACTGAACCTCTTTCACATCATCCTATGCTAGATGTGCCGACCGTGAATGCGCCCGCGGCGGTACTACCTTGTACGATTTGCTTCCGGACAGCAGAAATCTTCCCAAGCTCCCCTCCTTACTCCGTGGCGCTCACGGTGTTGGATTTTGGGATCGGACAGTCTCGTAGGTACATCCGTATATGGTATCGATTAGTCAGCACGTAGTATATCTACCTCCCGATGTACGCCACTCGCTCTTCATGCGTTTGCAGAGCTCAGCCAAACGCAATACATTCTGTTCTAGTACTCGTCGGCTCCCTCGTACTTCAACACACGGATCGTTGTGGTAGCCCATAGAACGATGACGCCCCGGCAGTGAGGATGGTTAGTAGCCGGAGTTATTGATATGCGATTACATGAACCCGCACCCTTCGGAAGCGCGTTAGCGATAACCTCCAGCTAAAGGAGATCTACAATCTTCTTGCTCGAACGATGCTGCGCCGCGGATCTGCCCTCGCCCTGGTGCAGCGGCCTGCAGCGGTGCAGAGCCCCGAGGACAAATTGCAATCCGGCGCCGACGGACTCGCGTTGCATTGCAGTCATCCTCGATGACCACGATGGCATCATGGAAAGATGCGAGGGAAGTTGCAACCTCGGCAGAGGGAATGTTTGGCCATATCGGGGAATATTGATGGGGCTCTAGCATAACATCCACAAATATCTGGAGCTCGTCACCGCTCATGAGGTCAGCGCCGTATCTTGCCTTGATCTTGCCTTGTGTCCTGGATTTTCTATGCTCTTGCTCTTTCTAGCACGCCTAGCACACCAACGCTTCGCAGGAGCACCAGCAAGGCAAATATGATGTCCGTGCACATCGTATCGTAAGTGGTCAGTGACTGTCGGCTCTTACTTCAGTGCCTTGAAGTTCGGTCCGCTCAGCGACGGACGACCGCAAGCAAAACTTGCCTGTATGACACGTTTCATTGGTGCGCCCACCGGTGGAAATTCCGCTGGTCGCTGACCAGCAAAGGTTTACTGCGCTCTATCCCAACATGAGAATGATGAACATCGGTGGAAAGGGAACACCGACCATCCAGCGCTTAAGCATACACGTTGAAGCAACCCCGCATGGTTTGTGCACAACGAACCGTTTGCTTCCGAGTGTAGGAGTGTGAGTGTTTATTACGGCTACACACCTGGGGCAGACCACATATCCAGAGTGCACGCCATTTGCCATCTAAGAGTAGACTGAGCTACATGGTAACCACCTTTCCGTAAGGACTCACGGGGATAGAAAGGAATCTTTACATAGCTCCGTCGGATTTTCCATGGTCTCCTCGGTGTTCCACCCCAGATTTGCCTGCCCAACGACTGATGTCAGACACACGTGTCATCTGAGTCCGCGGAGCCAATCCGACGGCTGCAGATTGCCCATGAGAAACCGCGCAGATCTACGCGCACACGATGCGCTCTCGGCCATGCGGGGAGCATCTTTCAGCAGGCCTGGGGCACGCGTTACCGCGGCCCGCGCTATGTACAGATATGTCAAGCGCCATCGCACTCTGCCTACTTAAGTCTCCGGTCCCGGACGACGATGGCTCTTCATCCGACTACCCAAGGTGACCACCAATTCCTAGCCATGACCCCTCTGCAGCAGCTACTTGCGGGCGCGCTGGCGCTCTACGCCGCATGGCGCGTCGTGCGCATGCTGTTCTCCAAGTCGCCTGTGGATAACATCCCTGGGCCGGACTCCGAATCATACCTCACTGGTGAGTAGCCCCCGCGGAAGCTGCCTTCATGTCCCTATATTGATTGGGGCTGCAGGAAACATGAATCAATTTAAGCAAGATCGCTGGGGGTTCCAGGAGCAACACGTTCGGACCTACGGCCGGCTGTTCAAGTTCCATGGCCTATTCAACGTTAGGGCTCCCACATCTCACAAGGCCTGACCGATCAAGCTGACTTTTACTACAGGCACCCTGGCTTTACACCTATGACCCGAGGGCCATGCACAGTATCTATGTCAAGGACCAAGACGTCTACGAAGAGAATGATGTCATTCTGGCGTATGTCACTAATACAATGTGTTCGAGTGCGGTCTCGTCTGATTATCGCGAACAGGTCCTTCCACACAGCATTGGGCCCGGGTTTGCTCGCGACCGTAGGTCAGGCAACGTCTCCAACTCCACGTCGTATCTATACTGAACACTCGGAAACTTGATAGAGAAGCAGCATCGGCGGCAGCGGAAGATCCTCAACCCTGTGTTCTCTGCCAAGCACCTCCGCGACGTAACGCCCATATTCAACGACATCATCAACCGAGTGAGCACTGACGGTTCCTCTATATCCCGACTTTATCTTACTTCATCCACGAACCTCAGCTCCAGGTGGCTATCTCTTCCCGCGTCAAGACTGGCACTCAGGAGATCGACGTCCTCGGCTGGATGGGCCGGACGGCCCTCGAGCTCATTGGACAGGGCGGCCTTGGACACTCGTTTGATCCCCTCACACACGACGTCGCAGACGAGTTCGCCGAGTCGGTCAAGGCTTACTTGTATGTCTCCAAACATCCCTGCACGGTACCGGTATCTGACACCCACGTAAACCTCCCACAGCCCGGTCATGCACCAGCTCGAGGTCATCCGCCTTGTTCTCCCGAAGGTCTACCAGCTGGGCCCGGCCGTGATCAGGCGCAAACTTCTCGAGCTGATTCCCTTCGGCCCGGTCCAACGCATGATCAAGATTTCGGACGCGCTGCACACGACTTCGCTCGAGATCTACCACGAGAAGAAAGCTGCGCTGGAGAAGGGCGACGAGGCGATGAAGCAGCAAGTCGGCGAGGGCAAGGATATCATGAGCGTCCTTCGTGAGTTCATTGGTTCCGATAGCGATACCGGAACCCCCGGCTCAACGATGCCCCCTCCCTTTCAGTGCGCGAGAACATGGTGGCTTCCGAAGAGGACCGTCTTACTGATGAGGAGGTCGTCGCTCAGGTCTCGTAAGTTCTTTTCCTTCGGACGCGTTCTAACGACGGACAAATGCTAATATGCACTACAGGACCCTTGTACTGGCCGCGATGGACACCACCTCGAACGCCCTTGCGCGCATCTTCAGCTTGCTGTCGGAGCACCCAGACGTCCAGGAGAAGCTGCGGGAGGAGCTCGTGCAGGCCCGCGACGATGGCTCCGGAAAGCTCAGGGATCTGAGCTACGACGAAGTCATGGAGCTCCCCTACCTCGACGCCGTCTGCCGCGAGTCGCTTCGGCGGTACCCCCCGGTCACCCACCTGATGCGCGAGTGCGTATCCCAGCCTGCCTCTTCACAAACGCTTGCATCCTGACATGTGTCGACTGCGCAGAGTGACCAAGGACGCGATGCTCCCGCTCTCCGAGCCGATCACGGGCAGGGACGGGCAGCCGATGCACTCGATCCCGGTCACGAAGGGCATGCGCATCTTCACGGACGTCATCGCGAGCAATTGCAACAAGGAGCTCTGGGGCGAGGACGCGGACGAGTGGAAGCCCGAGCGCTGGCTGGGGCCGCTCCCGCGCGCGCTCGAGGACGCGCACATCCCCGGGGTGTACTCTCACTTGTGAGTCCATGTCGCGTCGATGGCTGTTCGATGCCTTTTCAACTGACTCCGTCTGGCGTGTGTAGGATGACGTTCATCGGAGGCGCTAGGGCGTGCATGTACGTCGCATCTCGCTCTGTGGCTGACAGTGTGACATTGGGCTAATCGTGACTTTACAGTGGCTTCAAGTTCTCCCAGCTCGAGATGAGTACGTATCCCGAAATCCCTCATACCGTCAACAAAGGGTTTCTGACACGATTGCTTTCCTGTAGAGGTCGTCCTCGCATCGCTCCTGCCCGCGTTCAAGTTCGAGCCGACCGGCAAGCCCATCTACTGGAACGCAGCCGGTGTTGCCTACCCTTCCGCCAGCAAGGGCAGCAGGAAGCCGGAGCTGCCCCTCAAGGTGACGTCGCTATCGTAAACCCCAGTACAACCCCCCGCATCGACCCTATTTCCCGCACGAGTGCGTTGAAGCACGGCCTTCTGGTTTATTACAGCTCTCAACACTCCTTGTCCTATTGCATATCATCAATCATACCTAATTGTTCCCTGGATGACTTTCTGTGGAGATACATTCTCCAGTCTGCATACAGCCTGAAGACGTTTGACACCACAGTCTCCGTGTTGAACACCTTTTGCGTCACTATCAATTCTGGACAGGCTTCACTCCCCGCGCAAGGAACCAGTGCGTCTCCCCGAACCGTGCCGTCATCGTCCGATGCGCCTCCCCCATCTCGAATCCCGTCAGCCCCGCCCCCTCGAACGCCGCGCGCATCGTATCCGCTGTCAGTCCGTGCGCGTGCGGGACGACGTGGTGGTGCGTCGGTGGGATAAGCTCGGTGCTGCCCGCGACCGCTGCGAGGTCGACGACGAGCAGTGTGCCGCCGGGCTTCAGCAGGGATACGAGCACCCGCGTTGTTGCGTCGATGGAGGGGAAATGGTGGTATGCCGCGCAACACTATTCGGAAGGCGGTGAGTTCTGGACGGATCCTTGCCATCGAGTATCATGCTACTTACGGTGATGAGATCGAACTGGGCCCCGTCGAGCTCGTCAGGCTTGCCCTTGAGCTCGACGCAGACAGCGTGCATGTTGGAGAAGCCATGGTCTGCAGCCTGTTTGTTGTAGATCTCGACCGAGGCTGGGCTGATGTCCACCCCCAGGATGCGTTTCACGTGTGGGCGCAAGGCTTGGGAGACTAAGCCTGCAACCATCCTCGTCAGTCTTGGTGCGCAAGCCTGGGGGAAACGGGTGCGTACCAGTACCGCACGCGAAGTCCAGCACCTCGGTGCGCTCGGCATCGAAGAGGGTCGGGTACGCAGTGCGCATCGCGTTGACGCTGTTAAGGCCGACCTGGCGCGCCTCGGGGTGCTCCTCCTCGACCTTGTGAGCATGCTCGTCGAAGTACGCGCGATTAGCCTCTGTGACGTCGTCGCCGGCATGTGCATGTGCATGCGCATGCCCGTGGGCATGGGTGTGCTGAGACATGTGAGGTGTGTGGTTCTGGTGAATTGTGGGTTGTAGCACTGGTCGCAAGCGGTTATTTGAGGCGTCACAAAGCTGCGCCGGGGGCCGACGGGTCCACTAGGTTTGTCTTCTTGATTTGCACGGACGGCGCGACGCAACCGACACGACTTTCCCGGTGCCGGAGGTGTGGCACTTCAGCGCTCAGCCACTTAGACGGAGTCCGTCGATCGACGGGACAGTGCACATGTCGACGTTTGACTCGAGCCCATCTCCCGGAATTCGGAGTATACTTGAGACCTCTTGCCAGGCGTACCACACAATGAGATCTCCACCGGTACTGCACAGCAGACCAAATATGACCGTGCTGCGTGAAACGTACGGTACTGATACCCTCGTCGACTGTCTGAGCTTGAGCGAGAATACCCCGGAAGCGTACGTGTACTGAGCCGTTCACGTTCAGCATGACTCGTAGACGATCACAGCCTCCATAGATGCGAGTTCAAGGATACGTGAATTATGAAGCACGCCAACAGCCAGCTGGGCCAGGTGTGGAACGTTGAGCTGGGAGGAGCAACGGGGACGAGGCAAAGTCCCAAGGAACGCACTCCACCGAGCCGACGAACTGGGGCTGAGGATTGTGAGTGCGGAGAAGCTCATGAGGGCGAAGCTAGGTTCCGGTGGGTCCTTGGCGCGGGTTACACGACTACGGAAGCCTAAAGCAAACCTGTCAGCTGTAGGTATGTATGCATCGGATACAGAGAGCCCATACTGAAGTCATTCCGGCGTTTGGACACATGCGCACCCGAACTCTTTGAGGGGCGGAATGCGATTAATAAGTGGTACTTGCTGGGCCACGGGCCACAGTAGACTGATCGAGGGCGTCGTTTGTATGCATATACAGCACGGATGTAATGTCCGAGAGGTTCGTGTATCCAACGTTGTGTGATTCCAGTATACAGACAGACGTGATGATGATGGGTGCTATGCATACAGATATGAAGACACAATAGCATGAGGATATCCTATTCCAATAGTCCGTAGTGATGCGATAACATGCAGAGCGATCCGAGGGTATTCTGAGGGGGATGTGCGTCAGCGCTATGTTCGAAAAACGGCATGACGAGGAAGTGCGGGGTTGCATCAGAAGGAACAATTGGCAATGTATTCGTTATCTCCATGTAGGATCAGAACAGGTCTGAATGGTTGTCATCTCGTGCGGTGGCCCACGAAAGGGCGCGAAGGGGGTCGGTAACGGAGAAGGAGTACTCACAATGTACGATAAGGTATACCAGAGGAGGTTGAAACGATCTGTGAAGGGTAATGATCAGCATGATGAAACATAGACACGATCACTGCGTAAAGATCAGAATAAAAAGGCAATATACGGTTGTCCTCGTACCCCGGAGGGTCGGTACAGGTCTGTAAGTTTCTCATCACAATGAAATGGTAGGGCGAAGAGGCGCGAAAAACCATAAGAGAAGACAGAGCTGGAAGCTTACCTAAAAATAAACAGCATCAGCCCCTCGCGGATACGGGCATCGAGGTCGGGGGCATGGATGTCGGAGTCGGTCGCCACCGTTGTCGGGACGGCGCGGTATCGCCATAAACCCAATCGTCGCCGACGTCATCCTGGGGGGCAGTCTCTACGGCATCGCAGTCCTCGACGAACACGCTGATGCCCACGCCCTCCTCGGGCTCGAGGAGCACCTCGGGGCCCGGCCCTCGCCTCTCCTGCTCGGCCTGGATCTCGAGCTTCTTCAGCGCAGTGATGAGATCGTGTGCGAGAGGCGTGGAGTTAGGGGGATCCTCGCGGAGCTGCTCCCACCCAACGGGTGGCGAGCCCGGCGGCGAGATGAGGAAGTTCTTCTCGTTCGCTGGTGGGCGGAGATAGTGGTTATGCTCTTGCGTTTCATCCGACTCGATGGGTGTGGGATCCGCGCGGTAGACGCGTAGCACCACTTCAGGACTGCGATGAGCAATAGCACGTCAGGTGGGCGCTCTCTGAGTAGGTGGAAGATATGACGTACTGGTCCTGCATCTCACCAAGGACGAGCCCGTCGTTGCTCTCCTTGGCGATCTCCGCATCCTCGTCGGAGTAGTAGACGAGGAAGATGCGGGCGAGGCCCTTGATGGGTGCCCATGTATGCAAAGGCCCGTAAGCCTCGAAGTGACTCCTTAGAGCGCCCTGGATGAGAGGCTCGAAGAAGCGAGGAGGGACGCGCGTGATCACCAGCGTGTTTGTGCGCTGCGGCGACGGCGTGCTCGACATCGTTAGCGACGGCGGCGAAGTGGGCGAGCCCGGCGACGAAGGAATAGATACAGAAAGACGCTTCGTCATGTTCGTACGCGTAAAGGAGGTGTGAATGGGAGACGATGGGGGGATGAAGGAAGTGTGCGAGAGGCAAGAGCGGCGCGCGACCTTTAACGAAAAATCGAGATGCTTAGATAAGCGTGCACAGGCGCCCATTAGGCGCTGCAAACCCGCTGCGGGTCCAGCAAACGCCCAGCTGTTCCCTGTGCTCCTGCCACTCGTACACAGCAGCGGCGAGGCTCTGCTCAGTGTCGCCTATTCAGTTCCTGATTGCGGCGTAGTCGGTTCAGACGTTCCCCCCTAAACGAGATCGTCGTGCCCATAGCACATCCGAGCGGTCAAGGCATGTGCTTCATGATCAGCTGTACGTGTAACACCGCTATTTGGCTGGATATTCCGAAGTCGTTGTGCCTCCTGTTGTAGCGGCGACTGTTCCGAGGACATCGCCCGTCCGTGGTGTTCCGTAGTTGCTGAATGACTTGGAATGGCCTGGCGTCCGACACGAGCACCGCTTATACAGTACACGAAGGAATACACAATTACATTACCGCAGATACATCAGCGCTCTGTTGAGAGGGAGCATCTGGTGCCATTATCCTACACATGCCTGTGCCTGTTGTGCGAAGGCCGGATGAGCATGTTGTATAGAAATGGGCTCATTTCACGTACCACAGCATTCGGCAGACACACTACGACGACTTCTCCCGCAACCTCTGGGCGATCTCGGCGTTCTTCTGGTTGAGTGCCTCCACCCTCGCGTCCTTCGAGGCGTCGTATGACACCGTGACTTGATTGAAGCTGTCAAGCACGACGGGTTAGCACAGGGGTCATCTGTATGTCGATACAAGATGGCGTACGGGTTCTCTGGTGACTTCTGGAATTGCTTGTATAGCAGATCCTGTGAAATGTCTCTAGTCAGCGCGTGTATCATGCAGATGGTGACGTTGACCTTACTTGGTACTGCTGCATGCGCAATCCAGGGTGCTGTAGATATCGAGAAACGCATTAGTACGAGGCGAGGCTTCCGGGATAGACGGGCGCACATCCTGTCGGGCCTTCGGCATTTCACGTTCCTTGTAGGCCTCGAATGCGGCCTTGAATCTCCTCTGTAGTGTGGGACATTGATCAGCATATGCGTACTCGTGCACGAAAGAGTGCTGCCGGAACGAACCTCTGGATGCCTCTCGATGTTCGCCGCCTGCGACCCGACGCTCGCCTTATCCATCTTCGCCGTGACGACCCCAAGCAAGTCTATCGCGTTGTCGATGCCGGTCGCAGAGTACACCTCGACCTCCGCAGGCTTCCCATCGTCCACCTCCGCCGGCGTGCTCGCGCCCGACGCCCCGAGGCCGCCCCCTGCAGCGATCGCGCCAGGACCGGCGGGCTTGACGACCTTCGGCGCAGCCTTCTTAGCGCCTGCCTTTGGTGGTGTCTTCACCTTGGCGGGTGCACTGGCCTCCTCCTCGGCGAGGATACGCGCGTTCTCAGCCTTGCGGGCGAGTTCAGCGCGGCGCTTCTCCTCCTTGTCCTCCTTCGGCTTGGGCCCCTTTCCACCAGCAGCCCACTTCTCTGCCTCCTTGCGCTCCTGTACAGCATATGTTTAGGCCTTGTGAGAGCGGTGAAGGAGCTAGGGCAGGCTGACGCACCTTCTCAGCGTCCGCCGCGGACGCCTTCTTGGCCTCGTTCTCGGCCTTTTTCGCCCGGCCGGACTCCTTCTTCGCGTTTCCTCCTTTTGGAGGCATTCTTCGGTTATGGATGTTGTGTGTGTTCCTGGTGTGAGGGTGAGGGCAGGTATGCAGACGAGTGCGGGATGCAGGTGGTTCAGGAATGAGGCAAGCTTTAGATGATCGGTCTACGATGACATAGCGTTATCTAATCTAATCTATACCCTGGCCTCCGATCGCTGCTCATCCTCAGTCCTGCTTGAACTCAGACCTCCACCATCTTTGCTTGGTAGTGGTACAGAAGCTCACTAAAAACTCTGAAAGTTCCTCTCAAGGGCTCACACGGGCCCATGATAGCCTCTGGTATCAGCGTGTCATACGCCAGATGGATCAGAAGGGCTCTCTGGACGTACGAGGGCTTACACCCGCCCGTCAGAGCCACCACAGGACGGGGTTTGGCCTTCCGTCAAACGAAATTCCCAATCCCCCGGTAGGCCGAACACATTCTCGGATCAAAATGAGTCTTTCAGAACGTGTACGCCATACATAGTGGGGACTGGAATGGTGTCCGGAACCCCGAATCGCAGCTGCTTTACCAGGGAGACCAAGGTTCGCAAGAGATGTGTTCGATTGTCGCATGTCTTGAGTACGGTCATGATGGTAGCTGGACCCCGGCAATGTTCACAGACATCCCACACATCTAGTCAAGAAATGTCGGAATTTGGTCTGGGACCCGCAATCGGCGACGACCGCGAGAGTTTGCCTCGAGGTGTGTGCGGGATAATCATCAAAGCTAAAGCTTCATTCCCGTCGCAGACCATGCGGGCACCTCTCTCGTTACGAGAACGTAGAGCGCCGTAATTGAAAGTCACCGTGCCACAACGCATGCCATCCGAACGTTCGGCATTGGCTCGGGTGTATCGAACCACGAAGCCCGCCGTCCAGAGCCAAAGGCGTCCCAACGCGGTCACCTGCAGGAATATAATGCGATCATGCGCTCCGCCCCACCCACGGTCTCACATCCTCGCCGCCTTCTGCGATGCTTCTTTGAACGACGGCCGTCGTCTGGACGCGCTTCGCGCGCTGTTTGCGGCGTTTTCTGCACCACGAATGCTTGGCGGGCACACATGGGTCTGCCATCCAGCCCTCCTTCCTACGGCCGGGACCATGCCACGCGATGGTCCTGGGCCCCACTTGCGTAGCATGTCTCCGGACTGCTGGGGCGGCTCGGCATGCTTAAAAGCATCGGTCTTGGTCCCGACATCTTCAGTGCTACTAGCTGCCCTACGAACTACCACCACCTCCACCTCTGTTCATCATGATGTTCGCATCCCTCGTTGCTGCGCTCGTAGCCGTCCCAGCTGCACTGGGAGCCCTCACCTCCGTGTCGTTCGACCCAGTCTACGACAACGCCAATAACTCTCTGGCCATCGTTGCGTGCTCCGACGGGTCTAACGGGCTGCTCACTAAAGGTCTGCGTGGTCGTTTCCTCTCATCTACCGCACGCATCACTCACCCATTGCGACAGGGTTCACCACGTTCGGGTCGCTCCCCTCGTTCCCGAACATCGGCGGCGCGCCCGCGGTCGAGGGGTTCAACTCCGCCGCGTGCGGGACGTGCTGGCAGCTCTCGTTCAACGGGACGTCCATCAACGTCACCGCGATCGACACCGGCGCAAAGGGCTTCAACATCGCCCAGGAAGCGCTCGACAAGCTCACGAACGGCACCTCCGCACAGGTGGGAAGGATTAACGCGACGGCGGTTCAGGTGGACGCGTCGGGCTGTGGCCTATGAGGGGGTTGAAAAATGCGGGGACTGTTTCAGGTTGGGACGCTTCGTTTGGACTGATTCACGGACTACTGTTGCAACTCGTTTTGGACATTTGTTGAACTCTCAGCACTGCTGAAATGTGTCATATGGAAGCGCTGTCTGCATGTATCATGGTACTGTGTCATACTCGGTCGACCTGCTGCAAGGACTACCACTTCCTCTGGCGACGAACGCGACCTTCCCCTTTCGCTGGGTTCGACTTGATCGGCCGGGCGCAATAGCACGTCCGGGGCTGAGCGCTGAAACCCAGAGAAATTCCAGTGGTCAAGTGAATATTGATCAGAACCGACGGCGTGCCATACTGATATACGGGTATAAGTTGTACAACATCATATACAAAACACGATGTAGTGGAGCTACACAGCAGGGGGATGGGTCCGGAAAACGGATATACAAGAAGGCCGCGGAACGCTCAGTAAGTAGACAAAATGAGGACGAAAATGTTGGGAGCAGAGTAGCCAAGCCGCTGCCTAGCATAGGCATCCTTCCTCATAAGCCTGTCGAAAAAGATCTTCTCCCTTAGCCAATCTGCGGCAAACGTAAGTCAATTATAGCAGGTAACAGCACGAAAGGTAGGCGGACGCACCGGCTCTCCTGTACTGCGTTGGGGGCGCTGGCGCTGGCGAGTAGTACTGCCAGTTCCCGGCGCTCGAGGCAGACTGCGCGTATCGCCGGAGCTGCTCCTGCTGTCGTGGCGGGAGGGAGTCGAACTCTTTCTCAGTCACCATCTTCTCAGAGTACCTGCAAAGGGGAATGTTGGGTGAGCGAATTAGGCGATGCAATAAAAGTCGCTTTCGTACTCTTTGTACAGCGTTGTGCAGACGTCGCCGAGCGTGACCCCTTGGGGGTTCTTGATGATGGTGCACCATGGAGAGACCTCCGTGATGATAATGAGCTCTTCTACCCGCGGGAGAGTCGCCGGTTCGTCCTTCTGTGTGAACGGCAGGTCGCGGTCCCGGGAATCGGGATTGTACCCGCTCGTCTGTCCTGTGAAGATGGTGGAGCGCGTGAGTCATAGCATCCTGTATCTCTGAACTAGGTACCTACCGTTGGAGAGGTTGAAGATCAACTGGAACGAGCCGGAATCATTGGCGAGGATAGGGTTCAGCTCGAGGTCGGCGTTAAGAAGATACAAGTCGGTCTGGCTGAGTACAGGTCCATCTGTTCTCAGTAGTGATGAGCTCATGAACATGCACACAGCGGGTGGATGTTACTCACAGGATGAGCCTGCGGCCCACTTTCCGATGGTGTCCATGATGTGCTATGCAGTCTCGGCTGAAGGTGGCGGTCGGGAGACAAGGGTGCCGTTAGACAACCTCCGACGGGTATCTTATAGGTCGGTCTGAAGAGGAACCTAGTCAAGCGCGGATGCGTGAGTCTCCGACCGAGTCTGTGCACCTGCCTCTCGTGGGCTGTACGGTGGACGCTTCCAGCGCCCAGCGATATCGGATGAGATCACCCTTACCGCTTCCGATTCCGTGCCCCGTGGCTACGGCCTGTTCGCACAGCTTGTGGTCGAATTTGGCGTGGTGTTCGCAACCGAAACTGAATTGTTTCTTCCGCCTCCGAGGAATTTCGGGGGCGAGTGGTGGGCAGAGGGAATGACAGTACTTATGTACCTGGCGCGTTCGGGCGGGTCGCCGGTTTGCTGCGGAGTACAATCGGAGTTTGGCATGGGCCCAATCAAGACGCGCAGAAGGACGCGTCTTTCATGCTCCGATATATTCTTCGGGCGCTAACGTCTAACTGCGACTGTATGCTGCTCATCGACATCGACAACGATGAGGATACCCCGAGCGTCGCGCACGATGTTTCCAATGATACGAGGCCGCTGCTGAATTATAATCAGTGACACTATCGGCGACATCGCTGACGATCAGCCGTGCCCTCCACCCTGCGTGCCACTTTCGGGCTTTCTCTCAGCGCCCATCCATCTTATGCAGCGCGCGGTGATCATTCTGTCTTCCACCTGAACGCATCTCTCCTCACCTGCCTGTGCTATTATTCACGGCCTGACACTGCTCTTGGGGCCAAAACGTAGGGCTCGATCCCAGACCACTCACACGACGTACCACGAGGTCGGAGGGATAACGTCCAGAAAACTCCGGCCAGTGGTGGCCAACCGGGAACACTCTCACAGGTCCGTGGTGCACGCTGCACGCTCTCAGTGTATGTGCTTCTCCATCTGACGCTGTTGAAGAAGGGAAAGCTCGTGCAAGTCGCGTGGAAGCTGCGCGCTGTATTCGAGTCATCGCATCGCGCATCTCGACGGGTTTGCTGTGCCCGTGAGGCTTGTCTAAAAAGGCACGTAACCGCTCTCTACTTGCCATTCTCGCTCCCGTCGCAGTGCTTGTGTCTTGGCTAACATCGTCGGTGCTCCATTGTATCATCTTCTCAGGGTCCAAGACGTCAATACGCACAGCGAGTCACAGATAACCCTGCCCCGACCGACGTGCGATGCATTTCACGCCCGTAGTGCCACCATTCCCCTCCCCCGGCGGGGGTGGTCATTCACCTCTTAACCCGCCCCCTCCTGTCATCCCGCAACATTCTCCAAACAACCCGCCAGTAACTCCGGCGTGGGCTCAACAAGCCCATCAATATCCCCACCAGTCCCCATACTACCTTCCCGGGAACTTTGCCGCGCCGGGCTCCTACCACATCCCGCCTATGCAACTCCCCACCGGGGGACAGACTCCATTGGTCGGTCACGGTCTCTCCGCTGATTTCACTGGTTTCCCTCCTGGTCTCGGCGGTGGTCCAGCCTCCACTCCTTACACTCGTCCAGGGATGCCGCCAGGGATGCCGCCGGGGACGCCGTACGTGCCTGCCGGATCGCAGACGGGCTACAGCAACTTTCAGCAGCCATTGCCCGGCTACGGGTTCCAAATGGCTCCGATGGCCCCCATGGGTACTCCGTACATCCCTGCGGTGATGCCAGGCGGGATGGCCGCCATGGGGGGAATGGGCGGCATGGGGGCTATGGGGGGCATGGGCAGCATGGCTGGGATGGGTGGAATGGGTGGAATGGGCGGCATGCCAGGCGGCATGGGTGGTATGATGGGCGGCATGCCTATGGGCGGCGGCTATGCCTACACGCCGGGCGCACTCCCGGGAGGTGCGCCCATGCCTGGCGCTCCTCCGATGCAACAGTCAAACTCCAGGCACTCGTTTACGCTGCCCAAG
This sequence comes from Trametes versicolor FP-101664 SS1, assembly GCF_000271585.1. Classification (NCBI taxonomy): domain Eukaryota; kingdom Fungi; phylum Basidiomycota; class Agaricomycetes; order Polyporales; family Polyporaceae; genus Trametes; species Trametes versicolor. Next base: position 2,846,387 of record NW_007360324.1, read on the forward strand.
GACAAGGGGCCTTGGGACCAAGTGGACAAGTTCCTGGAGGGCGAGGACTGTAAGTCATATTTCTTGCGTTATGTCCCCCGATACTGACCAACATTCACAGATGGGCCTGTCCTGAAGCCGGTCCTCGTGCACCGGATGAAGTGCAAGATGGAGGTCAATCCCCTTCTTCAGCTACCTGGAGAAGCGGTCGAGCACGACTATTTGAAGTGGAACATGCTCTTCCCCACGGGCAACTGCCAACGTTCCAGCGACCGGCCGGGGCGCTCGTGGCATAGTGGACGATACGCCCCCGCTACTTGGCCTCGCGTCACATCCATCCGTCTCGTCTCGCGCTCCTTCCCATGGACACTAGACATTCCAGCATCCCAACCTGAACTGGGGGTGACGTGCGGAGACGTGATAGAGGCGGTCCACAACTCCATGTACACCCGTCTCTCGCAGTCGCAATTCGACAACGCCTCCCGCCAGCAGAAACGCCTGCTCTCCGAGTCCTTCTACCACAACCGGTCGACTGCACACGGCGTGCCTGGGGGCCGGCTACAGCAGACGCTCCTCCGCTGCGACTGGCTCGGACAAGACACGATGTTTGGCGGCGTGTTCGATGACGAGCCAGTGGTGCGCGAGCTCTGTCGGAGCTCGCTGCCGTGCACGTTCGTACTCGCCTGTGTCAAGCGCTACCCGATGACGGAGGCCGAGATCCGCGAGCAGGAGGAGAGGGAGCGCCAGGAGGAGGACCGTTACCGGCGACGCTCGCGCTCGCGTGCCACTTCACGTACCGCCTCGACCCGAACTCCGACCCGGCCGCCCAGTCGTGCTCCGCCAGACGATACCTCGTCTTCAGCATCGTAACGCACGGCGCACAGGTCAGCACACACGCATGTCATGAGAACGCACCTTCGATACCATTCCACTTCACGGCGCATACCCCGTCTCTTCCTTTCCCTTCCAGATCTGGTATCACTAACGTCCCCTGTATCCTTCGTCCAGCTTGTCCCTTGCTGTCGTGTATTTCTTTATCGTCTAATTTCAGTTGTTGTAACCTGTACGCGTCTTCAGCGCAACCAGTACTCAAACCGCGGCAGGTTGTGTTTAACGTCATGGCGTCGTGTCAGCGTATGCAGAAAGTTGCTGATGCTGCTTACAATTAGGTACTCCATTTCTTGTCGACCACCTGGGGCATATTTTGAGCACAACGATGCTCGGAGAAAGGTTCTCTAGCTGCGGACCTGCGGTGCGTACTTTTAGTACAATTGGGCGCTTAGCAATGTTGGTGTCACGGCAAACACCGCAGGATATCAGGGCCCCAGAAAGACTTTCAGATCGAGAAGCAAATTATAACTGTCAAAAATCCCTTTGTACGGGGACAAAGGATTATATGACAGTTATAGTTTGCTTCAAGTTCCTGGGCCTATCTAGAGTCCTGATATCCTGGGATGTTTGCCGTGTGTACAAATGTTTATAGGCGCCTAATCATAGCCGACGCATATGGGCGCCTAAGCCTAAATCGAGAACAATAAGGGAGACAATAAACAAGGACTCTCGCCTGCCCGACAATTCCAGCGGACAACAATGCAACCATGGCGATTAAGCGAGTGCCGATGGGCATTTCAGGCAGGGCGCGCAGACGCTGCTCCTCGTTCTCTCACTTCCATCCACTAGACGTCTCGACATGCTGTCGAGCATCATCACGACTTCATTCCTTCTCGGCGCTGCGTTCGCCGCACAAACATCATCACCAACTGTAGTATGCGTTGCCGGCCAATGCCTCGAGGGGTTCACTAACACAACGAGTGCGTACACTACGCCCATCGATCGCCGAGTACGAGCTCACCTCTTGCAGTCGGCGCGACTCTGTCTGCGTCTGGGGCCGCAACCAGCCTACTCCTGTTACCGGGACAGTACACGTCCACGACCAACCCATCTCTCCTTCACGACCTCCTCACATCCTCAAGCGCATCCGTATCCGGCTCTCCAGGGTTCGATGCCAACGCGTCATTGCCCCTCAACCTCGCTCTGCAGCCCGGAGTGGCGGTCTACCCGCAAGCGAACTACTCCGGACAAGCAACCTTTGCCCAGCTTCCCAGCACACCCTCGAACACTACCTCGAAGATCTCCCCAGGCGCACTCGCGATCTCGTCAAACGTATGGATCGCGGTCTCCGGCTCCTCCAGCGATCGCCTCGTCTTCTGGGACAGCGTGCCCGACGCTTCGCAGCTGCCTTCAGGCGCGTCCGGTCTCTCTCAGCTGCTCGACATCCAGTCCTCTGCGTGCTCTCCCCCGTGTGCCGGTGCCGGTGTGTGTTCCGCTTCTGGTACGTGCACCTGCCCACCCGGGTTCAACGGCACGTCTTGCGAGACCTGCGCTCCCGGATTCTTCGGTTCCACCTGCCAAGCATGCCCCGCGGATTGTGCCACCTGCGACGATGGTATGACGGGTTCTGGACGGTGCCTGGAACCGATCATTAAGAACGCGCCGTCGACGTGCAACTGTCTCAACGGTGTCTGCGGTTCTGACGGGACTTGTACCTGCAATGCTGGTTGGACCACGGGGACAAACGGCACTGCGTGCGCCAAGTGCGACACTGGCTTTTTCCTCGGCACCGATGGGAACTGCGAGAGTACGTTTTTGTTCTTGACGATTCCAAATCTTAGGCTGATCGTTATTTGCAGTTTGCAGCCTTGGTTGCACCCAGTGCGCGGACGGCAGCGGTGACTGCATCTCTTGCAAGACGGGCTTCACCCAGAATGCGAACGACCGCACGCAGTGCATCGCGAGCCAAGCGACGACTTCGACCGGAACCGTCTGCCCCGACGGCAGCTTCAGCAACGGCACGGCCTGTCAGCCTTGCTCTCCCCTTTGCCAGACGTGCTCCGGTCCCACGTCGAATGATTGTATCATTTGCGGCGCTGGGAAGTACTCCTCGAACGGCAACTGCGTCGGTACCGATGGCAATGGTGTTTGCGACGGCTCTGCCTTGGTCGCGGATAACAACAAGCACGAATGCGACAGTAAGTACATTGGGTCTATTGTGGCGGTGCAGTCTGACTGAAGATTATTTTAGCTTGCCCCTCGAAGTGCACAACCTGCCAGTATCCCAGCTTCAATGTGGCATCGACAATCGACCAGGTCCAGTGCACCGGATGCCTACCTGGCTCTGTTCTGTCGAAGGGCAAGTGTGTCGACAGCTGCCCGACTGGCACGTTCCTCGATCCTAAGGACAATGTGACCTGCACAGGTAAGTTTGCCTTCTCAGTCAGAAGTGATATGTGGTGCTTATTACATCTGTTCTAGCTTGCGATTCATCGTGCGGAACCTGCGCTGGCTCGGCGACGTTCTGTCTGTCATGTGCCAACAATCAGCTTGCGGCTAACGGGAAATGCGTCGCCTCCTGCCCCTCGAACACGTTCAGCTCCTCCGGGCAGTGCGTCACTTGCCATCCCGACTGCGCAACGTGCTCTGGAAGCTCCTTCAACCAGTGCACAAGCTGTTCCGCCGACCGCCCGGTGCTCACCAGCGGCCGTTGCCTGCCCACCTGCAGCAAGAACCAGTTCTTCGACAAGACCTCGTCATCATGCCAGTCGTGTGACGCTAGCTGTTCAAGCTGCTCCGGCGCGGGTCCAAGCAACTGTCTCGCGTGCTCGAGTTCCAGCCAAGTCCTTCGAGGCGGAACGTGTGTGTCTTCGAGCTGCAGCGGTGGCTCGAGCGTCATTCCTGGGCTCGGTCTCTGCCTCTCCGACCTCGTCGTGGTCCCGCCTGCATCCACCACCAACTCTGCCTCCCCGCTGCCCACCATCACCGGCATCGACACTCCTATCTCGACCGCCCCGGCATCCAGCACCACCGTCGTCAAGCGCTCCCTCCAATGGTGGGAGATCCTGCTCATGGCGCTCGGCTGCGCGTTCATCTTCGTGGTCTTCCTCATGTGCTGGCGCCGCCGCATGCGCAAGCGCCGTGTCGCCGCGACCGCCAACTTCGCGGCCGCAAAGCAGCTGAACCACTCCAAGAGCTGGCGGTACCGCCTCGTACGGTTCGGTGAGAAGCTCTTTGGCCACCGCAAGGGCCAACGCTGGATGATGCCGAAGGAGAACGAGGACATCCGGCTGGAGAAGCTCCGCGCCGCGGAGGAGGCGCGCTACGACCATGGCCTCGAGAAGATGCGCGTGGCCGAGGACGCACGGCACGACCGCGACATGGCGAAGCTCCGCCAGTCCGAGCTCCGCCACGACCGCGAGATGGACAAGCTCATCCACTCGTACGAGTACTCGCGGGTGGGATCGAGTCGCGCGCCGTCGCCGCTCCCTTCGCTGCGCGACTACGACGGGGACCGACATTCGCACAAGGCGAGCAGCAAGGGTTCCGACCACGGGCGCGTCGCCCGCGACCTCGCGCAGGAGTCTCTGTACTCGCAGGTCACTGGGCAGCCGCGGCGCGCCCCTGAGCCGCGGCAGCCTGTGCGGAACGCCGCGGACTTGCTCCCCTCGCGGTTCTCCAACACGACGTACAGCAGTTGGCTGGTCCCCGACCCTCCTGCGGCGCCTCCCGTTCCCGTTCACTCTGCGCCGACTCCTGCACAGGAGTACGCGCGGTCGGTGGCGCAGTTGACACAGCAGCCGGAGTCGCCTCCGCAGCGCGGGGCATACTGGCTGCAGCCGACGAACACCGGTGGATCGCGGAACCCTTTCCTTCGATGAACGATGAACTCGGACATTTTCGTCTTCGTTCCCTGTTAGTGATACATTCCCTTCGAGCTTCGGACTAATACATACTACGTTTACGTTCCCCGGATGGACGTGCCCATTGACTATCGCTGCGAGATAGCTGTATACTTACCTTACCTGCACATGGCTTGCGACTCACGCATGTAATTGGAAACTGTAGCCCTATTAACGATCATACGCTCAATGCACTTTGCTACACGAACTCGGCTTCGCGAATCCAGCCGGTGCATTTACTAGAATGAGCTGAGATGAGGCGCGATATTCGGCGCTTCTGCACTCTGCGCTCCTGACTTCTTACCACCAACAGCTCCCGTGATTCCTCTCTCATCTTGACGCCTCGCAGCAGAAGGATCGTTGGAACCATGCGTCGAATGCACGAGAGCTGGATGCAGTCAGCTATATAATCCTGCGTAGGGGAACGGGGGGCGGATGGTTGCCTGACGCGTCACCCTACCTGCAGCCTTCTGCAGCCTTCGCTAGCCCGCTCCTGCGCACTACTAGCAGCTCAAGTGATGCCTTTCGAGCGCGACACGACTGCCCTGCTTGCGGATGAGTTCCGCAGGCTGTCCCTTGACAGCGGCTGGGGCAAGAAGAGCGCCAAATTCAAGAAAGAACGCGCGAAGTTCTACGGCGGCGCCGTCGCGCAGGACTTCACGACGTTCTGGGGGAGCAACGCGTCCCGCCTGGACGCGTGGCAAGACCTCTGCCGTCACTTGGGCATCACAGACGTGCCTTCGAGCATCAAGAAGTGCAAGCTGGTAAGAGTATACGCTACAGCACGCTGTCAGGGCCTTAGCTGATGTGGTGTACAGGCCTTGAAGCCCTTCTACGTCAACCTCGTCGACCTCGTTGACTCAAAGAGGCAGGGTATCAAGCCGAGGATATTCTCCTCTGAGAGCGAACTCGCCGGCTACATCCAGAAGACGAGCAAGATATTTCCGAAGGCGCAGGCCAAGACCAACCCGCTGCTCAGGCAGTTCCTAATTGTCGTCTTCGGCTAGGCAGCCGAGCTCGGGAGGTATGTGACATGCGGGTACTTGACAGATGTCTGCTAACGCTGTCTGTGGCTGCTATCCGACGGTCGTACAATCAGGAGGTTCTCATCGTTTGGATGAGGGGCTGATCTTCGGGCTGAAGATGTTCCTGATTGCACGGCGGTTTGGGTTGCAATGTCTTGAAAAATGTATACGTTGTATGAGCCTTCTATTCTACTGTATTGTGGGGAGCTTGCACGCAGAGGAAGCAAGGCAATTGTCGCCCCCTCGTTCTCCCTCGTAAGCCTCACCTCCCAGGGCGGGAGTGGGGCTCTACGAGGGAATGCCGGTCCTTCATTCGCCAGCCGCACCGGAGGAGCGCCGGGTCCTGGCAGGCTTCCCAATCGGCATACAAGGTTCTTCTCGTGCCGCTGCGCCCTGACCATCGAGCGCTGAGCCACGAACGCTGTCAGGCTTCCAGGCCGCAAGAGCGTGGTGACCATATTATAAGCACCCAAAGCCTCGCTTCCCAGCCTCACAATCTTCCCTCTCGCCCCCATGTCGGACAAAGACCAGCCCCCCGACAAGACCGCCACAGCGAACAGCCCCGTCCCCGGCGGGGCGCGTGGCGCGCCTGCCCCGGGGTTCACGCGCGACATCAACGCTTCGCTCGTGGCCGAGTTCAGGCGCCTGGCTATGCTGAACGGGTGGAAGAAGAAGGGGAAGCCGTACAAGGAGGAGCGGCGGAAAGTTTTCCGGGACTGGGCCATGGAGGATTTCGAGCGTATATTCGGACGGAACAACAACAGCTTGGAGTCGTGGCAGAGACTCTGTCGCCTCCTGGGAATAAGCGAGGGTATCACACTGGGTACTGTGATAGAGTGCAGGCGGGTGAGTGCGGTGTTTGTTTGTCGGGAGGCGAATGTGCGGGACAAGGAGTCGGAAGGATGAAACTCGTATGCGGTCCGACATGCTGACTATTGCTCCGTCGTACAGGTGTTGAACGATGTGTATGTGAACATCATCGATCTCATCGACGCTTGTAAAACTCCAGACGAGAAGCCCAAGATATTTGCTACGTCCAAGGAGCTAGCCAAGTACATACGGAAGACGGGGAAGATCTTCCCTCGGGATAAAGCCAAGTTTAGCCCTCTTCTGTCCAAATTCCTGATCTCGTTGGCGGATGGCGGAGGAGGCGGAGGTAGTGGGAGCGCGGGTAGGCGGCGTAGGCGCAAGGCTAAGAAGGCGGACACTGAGGCTAAGACGGCGGAGGAGGCGAAGGCCAAACCGACTGTTAATGCAACGGCGGTTGTAACGAAGGCAGATGGGAAGGGCAAGGTGTGTCTCCCGCTGCCATTGCAGATACGTGACACCTGTACAGTTTCTGATGACCAAGTCATTTCCCTTAGGACGCCTGACACGTATGGTGGAACGTTGAGATACCCATCCCTTCTACTCGATTTCCTCGAGCCAGTAGGGCCACAGGACCCGGCGAAACACGATTTCTGGTTTGATCGTTGTATACATCTCTCGATACGCTCCAAACGTTTTTAACGCGGCACAGCTTTGTTATAAAGCATTGACGGACATCGGAACAGGCCTGAGAGGTAGGTACCTCCACAGTCCTCCACTTTAAGGCTCCAAACAGCCAAGCTGCGCACAATGAGTCATAACACAGTGCACCAACAATGTCCATCTCGGAGGACCTGCCGTGCGCTCCGGAACGCCCACATTCCTATCCCATCCCTGACACATCTGGCTGACCTCCCTCTACAATCTACTCCGCAGAGGTTTCGTCAATGGTGTTTTCGTCTATCAATATACTGTTGTGTGAAATTCATCGCATGGCCCTACTCACCAAGGGAATGTGGGGTTTTCCGACAGATTCAATCTACGTGCCAGCCCGTCGCAGTTTCCGTCCAAAGCCCTGCAAAGCCCCGGACGGAGAACTCACCCCACAACAGGCCGGGCGTCTCAATCACTCGATCGCTTCTTCGATCGCAGCTGTGCTGTGGGATACAGCGCGATTCCAAGGACCCGACCAAATTGGTCTCTGAATTGGTCTGAAGCGCCCGCCCCTAGAGACCAAAGCCAACCCTAGAATTAGGTTACGAAACCATTTGGGTCGCACGTGATCTCATCGGGACCCCCTTCGCGACTTTGTGGACGCGCTCGACAGGTGCACAGGAGCCCGAAGAACTCGCGAAAAATTGTATTACACTACCACAGACGTTATAAATGTGTAGAGGCTCATTTCAACCCACTTGGAAGCTCTCGGCGTGAATTATTCGGGATATAGAGCCCCAGGAGAGCCTGGTCCTAGGCTATCCTTGCTATATGTGCACAGATTCGCGGCGGCGCGCCGCCGCGAAGCTCCAAAAATGACAAACAGTCTCTCCAAGTGAGGTTAAAATACTTCTCAGGATATCTGAGCCCTGTTTGCGCGCGCGAAACATCACTCAAATCGTGCACCTCCTCGAAGGTGATCGTGGAATAGGCGCCCATACTCGTTCAA
>NW_007360324.1:2854907-2856181 GCF_000271585.1 Trametes versicolor FP-101664 SS1
GCTGTGGGATACAGCGCGATTCCAAGGACCCGACCAAATTGGTCTCTGAATTGGTCTGAAGCGCCCGCCCCTAGAGACCAAAGCCAACCCTAGAATTAGGTTACGAAACCATTTGGGTCGCACGTGATCTCATCGGGACCCCCTTCGCGACTTTGTGGACGCGCTCGACAGGTGCACAGGAGCCCGAAGAACTCGCGAAAAATTGTATTACACTACCACAGACGTTATAAATGTGTAGAGGCTCATTTCAACCCACTTGGAAGCTCTCGGCGTGAATTATTCGGGATATAGAGCCCCAGGAGAGCCTGGTCCTAGGCTATCCTTGCTATATGTGCACAGATTCGCGGCGGCGCGCCGCCGCGAAGCTCCAAAAATGACAAACAGTCTCTCCAAGTGAGGTTAAAATACTTCTCAGGATATCTGAGCCCTGTTTGCGCGCGCGAAACATCACTCAAATCGTGCACCTCCTCGAAGGTGATCGTGGAATAGGCGCCCATACTCGTTCAATGCGGCGGCGCGAGCCGCCGCGAAGCTCCCGCAATTTTACACCATTTTATCTTAGAATTTGCATGTATGTACATGAGATACTGGTACAGCGGACGCAGTACTCGCGCGGGGGACGCGAACAGGAGGGACTGAGTGCGCGCGCTTACACCTACTGAACGCGCCTTCGGCGCGCACGACCGTCACGCCCTGGGCACCATATATGGGCCGCTGCGCGGCCCGTCTCGCACCGTCCGAGCCCTTGGTATGACTAATTTGCCGCTGTGGGATACAGCGCGATTCCAAGGACCCGACCAAATTGGTCTCTGAATTGGTCTGAAGCGCCCGCCCCTAGAGACCAAAGCCAACCCTAGAATTAGGTTACGAAACCATTTGGGTCGCACGTGATCTCATCGGGACCCCCTTCGCGACTTTGTGGACGCGCTCGACAGGTGCACAGGAGCCCGAAGAACTCGCGAAAAATTGTATTACACTACCACAGACGTTATAAATGTGTAGAGGCTCATTTCAACCCACTTGGAAGCTCTCGGCGTGAATTATTCGGGATATAGAGCCCCAGGAGAGCCTGGTCCTAGGCTATCCTTGCTATATGTGCACAGATTCGCGGCGGCGCGCCGCCGCGAAGCTCCAAAAATGACAAACAGTCTCTCCAAGTGAGGTTAAAATACTTCTCAGGATATCTGAGCCCTGTTTGCGCGCGCGAAACATCACTCAAATCGTGCACCTCCTCGAAGGTGATCGTGGAATAGGCGCCCATACTCGTTCAATGC